>NW_027270949.1:527500-580000 GCF_040938485.1 Diadema antillarum
AAACGTTGTCACCAAAAATGTGTCTGCCCAAAAATCATACTTTTATGGTCAACACTTTATTTTGTTGTTGTTGTTCCAGCCCTCTCTGTGAACGTTATTCTAATAGAAAAATTGTGAATTACATAACAATGTTTCCGTTATCATTATTGTTTCCAGTGAGTAGAATGAAAGACTACTTTGAATACTAAAATCATGACAATTTGATAAATCAAAGTAGGGCCTCGTTTCCTCTAATTATGTGATTTCGTGTGATTGTACACTCGATTACTTATATTGAGAATGTGTGGATGTTATACAATGTGTGTTTGTTTGTTTGTTTGTGTGAGGGTGTGTGTGTGGATGGATGTGCGTGCGTAAGCGTGTGTGTGTTTTGAAACACAAAACCTCCAAAAGTGTACGCGCCCATGCGTCTACATAATCAATAGTTCAGGTCAATTATGTGTTCACGTAAAGTGTGTGAGTTCGTCGGTGTGCATACAGGTATATAATGTAATAGGTATGAAATTTGAAGGTTATGTGCATGGCAACTATTCACAATTCGAGCTTTACACTCAGCTCGACTCCGAGTTGACTTCGCGGATGGATATTTCAAAAGGGGCGGCGGACAAGGTGAAGTTTCCCCCATCGACGCCAAAATCGGCCGTAGCGCCTTCTGGAAGCGAAAACTCGAATCTCCGCAGCATCGATGCGAGAAACAAAAACATCTGCATTCGGGCAATGCGATCGCCAACACACAGTCGCCTCCCTATTAAAAGATGACATGATGAGAGGAATGAAAATTGTAATTATGACCATCAAGTATGATTAATATATCATACAAATTATTACCCATGCAATATATTCTGTAATACACAGACCATCAATACAGTAGCCTATATTACATTTTCGACACGCATACTCCTTGCGATATTTTGCATACTGGGCGTATTGGGTGGAAAAATGCTTGATTTCCAAAAGGAAAAAAAAAAGAGAGAGAATTACCAGATAAATTCGTGAGATCATTCTATTGAACTGGTGTTCAACAACCCTGCCTCTTTGCAACTGATTGACAAATTGCCCTACATCGACGTAAATAAGCACTGAATTGATCAGTGTTTTAGTAGTAGCCATGATTAAAAAAAAAATCATGGGCGTACTTACTCGAGCAGGATTCGAATCTACGACCTCCTGATCACCGGCGGAAGCTCGGTGGTCTAGTGGAAATGACGCCTGATCGGTGATCAGGAGGTCGTAGGTTCGAATCCTCCTCGACGGCATAATTTCATGAATTTGAACCCTGCCTCTGTTGATAAGAGTAGATTTTTTCGTTTATATCTTGTTCATGGCAGTATAACATATCGAAATGTTATACACGGGATTTCTGCCATCTATTTCTGAAATCCTAACTATACACCGAATCTCGCAGGATAAGATAATAAATGTTTAAGAATACAGCATGTAACAAGCAAAATAGTATTTACCAGCTCCATAGGGCATGAACGCTGGGTTCTTCACCAGGTCTTTCCCATCTGTTGTGAGAAACCTAGCGGGGTCAAACCGCGTCGGATCGTGCCAGTTCTCGGGGTCCCGGTGGATGTACCAGACGTTGGTTAACACTAGCGTGCCCTCGGGGATGAAGTGGTCGTTGACGAGGACGTCGTGCCTCGTCTGTCGCGGTCCTCCCATCGGGGCCGGTGGTCGTAGCCGGAGGACCTCCATACAGGTGGCCTCGAGGAGTAGGAGCTGGTCACGGTCCGTGATCGCTGGGTCCCGGGATGGGCCGACGATTCGTATGATGTCGGATCGAATCTTATCAGGAATGACCGAAAATAATTGGTAAAAAGGAATTCTCACTCCAGAATTCAAGAAAACGAGTAAAGTCACACACACACACACAGAATATAAAATCTTCATTTAAGTCAAACAAGAAACACAACAACAACAAAAATAATGTGAATTTGGACAATTATTCACAAGACAATTATTTATCAACCACAATCAGGAATCATGCACATTCCATATAATGAATGCTTTGTCCAATGTAGCAAGTTTAGTATACGGAAAGAATGTCGAAATAATGACTGAGCACTGCAGTATTAATAAATGTTACCTATTATTTCATAAATAAGTCAACTAGCATTATTGCCATTAACATCTCCAACATTCAACCCTGGATGAATGCTGACGTCAGGATGTCAGGGTGACGTCATTTTGAGGAATAAAGAAGTAACTGGCCAATGACTATTTAACTATTAACAATGTGTGGTACTAGTATATCCTGAATTGAGCCATACCACGAGCAAAGCGCGAGGAGAAATACTGGTTTTGTTGGTTTCCAGCAAAATGTTCGCTCCATATCTAATCACACATTTTCTTCCTCAAAATATTGATGGTAACTTTTGGTCAGTTGTGCGAAGCCTTAAGGCACTGTTCTACATACCTTGCTTTGTAAATCGGGGTTGTCGATCAAGTAGAGGAGGATCCATCGCAAGGCTGACGTCATTGACTCAGAAGCAGCGAGAAAGATATCGAACACACCCCTCCAGATGTTCGCTTCCTGATTGGTGGATTGTTGACCAATGATTTAACGTGATTCAAATAATGCTGCAATGATAATCACCTTTCGTCTCTTCCGCTGAATTTTGCTCAGATTTCTTTTTAATCATGTTTTTTGGACAATAATTCAGCAACTATAGCCCCTTTCCTCTAAACGTCGTCGTTTCTAGATTACTACGAAACTATGATAGCTTGATGTGAAGAATATTAATACTTCCTAGCAATTTCTTGTCAACGTAAGACGTTTCTGACAACTGAAGTAAGACTCGTGGAGATAACATCATCACCTTCAATTTTGCATATATGGCTGCCACTAATATAAATGTTTCAACAATGCTTAGTCTATTCTGATACAATGATTGAAAACTTTGAATCTATGATAATGGTTATTTTTTTATGTAAAGGCGTCATTTATGAGATTAAACAGAAATCAAGCCCTGATATGATATATTTGTATATTCCTCTTTTTTCCCCTCAAATTATTACTTTTCTGATTGCTCATAAAAAGCAAGATCTGCACATGTTTTTAGTAAACAATAGTCATGGAAACGAATTATGCAAGACGGCATCTCTCTACCGTTTTCTTTGACTAGGATCTCAAAATGGTCTCTGTACTATTCTTCTACAATGAAGAGTAGCAATATTCATGACATAATGCGTGTCGTATTTTGTAGCTCAGTCGGTCCCACTAACTGACCTTCATGTGGGTATCGATTCCCTCCTCATCAAGCCGCCTAACCTCCAGGAGGTACATGTCGATGATGTCTCGCAGGTTGTCGGGATCGAAAGTCTCCCGGTGTTGCTGGACGATGTCCCGGATGAAGGCCTCCAGTGTGGCCAGGTTGAGGCGAACCTGTCGATAGAGGGGGGTGTAGTACAAACCACGACACACTAGGAGCCAGCCAGACGGGGACAGACTACGGAATGAGTTTCCTAAGAAGTGGAGAAGGAGAGAGGAAGCTATTAAGCGAATACCAATACAATTTATAGGAGAACGCACCTCCCTTTCTGTCAAACTTTCTTTAGATCTCTACTCTGTCAGAGATGCAATCTTCATTCAGGGAAATTAAATCCTTAAACTGGTAGGTTCCAGGGCTGCCAACATTGGAAACTAGTTGAGAGTGAGACTCACATAGGCCAATGCTATAATTTAGGAGTCAAAGTGAGTGAAATCAATAGAAAGGCATGCAAATGAAATATAGTTTTCGAGTGAGAAAGGACCAAAATGAGTGAGTCTCACTCTCAATGAGTGAGTGTCACTCTCAATGAGTGAGAGTTGGCAGCCCTGAGGTTCGTAAGACTTTTCGATGTGATGACGGATGTGATAACATGAAATGAAGTAACACACATCAATTGTCCCATGTTAGTAAGTTTGCATTTAAAGTCAGCACCTGATATTTTAAGATGCAAGATTCAAGGTTGCATGATAAGATACAGAAAATCGCTTTCCACTGGCAAAAAAGAGGGATATAAGATAGTAGCATTCTGACATTTCTAGGCTATCCATTATTCTTAGATTTTCTTTCTTTTGTGGAGGTGGGGGACCAATTTTTCATAGGAATTTCGACTGGTTGTTTGACTTAGCTGCGATGGACTCATTACAAACAACTTGAGTAATGGCATGGATTCTCGTTTTAATTAGCGTAATACGAACCGACGACGGTGAGGATTCGGTGAAACTCGGGATCCGAATACTCGTACGAGCGGCCGAAACAGATGCTACAGATGATGTTCGAGACGGCGTTGTTGATGATGTGATGGGGGTCGAACGAGCGACGTCCAGATGGACTGACATGGCAGGAAATGGGAAAGAAATGCATGCGCAATTAACACAGCAATAACTCAATTAATATGAGCCCCTCTATACATTGTAGTATAGATTAAACAAGGACAGGGTAGGCCTACAACGAATTGAAATGAATTGAATTTATTTATTCAGCATAAAAAATCAAACTATGAAATGATAAACAATCATGCCAAAGTACAGAGTACACTATAAAGACGAAGATGTAGAATACTTTGATATAAAATATGATAATAAGCTGAAGGGCATCAGCCAACGAGGAATAAGGTATGTAGGGAGGGACTAAATACAGCGTGATTACTGTATTTTAGGTCCATGATTTGACATAATTATCAACTACAGATTAATAATGGTGATGAATTTCAGTGGTCTGCCTATGAAATTTTGGTGATCAGAAGGATGTCTGGTAGGCCTACGTAGCTATGTCACTGTTCTATTATGTATTGAGACCAACATTTTTGTCATACTGTTGTAGATAACAATCTTTTTTGTCTTGTAGCTCTCTGTAAGCAAAAACGCTTCCTCGGTTTTTATTAGATAGAGAAAGAAAATAGGAAAGAACCGGCCTGGGATTTGAACCCATGACTTATTGTTCCATGCTTACCAAACAGTTGCACTGCAGACTTACAGTATTATACACAGTGAACTGAATCCCATTCATTGGAGTGACGTAATGATCTTGGAACTAACAGGCCTACCGAAACACTTTCCAGCCATTCTTTTTTTAACGATTTTATTGATTTGTTGTATTATGTCGTGTTATAGATGTTATGTCATGTTACGTCATACATGTTACGTCGTGTCATGTTATGAAATGATATGATTTTACATGATTATGATATGATATGCTATATGATATCAATGGTTACGTCATGTCATGTCATGTCGTGTCGTGTCGTGTCGTGTCGTGTCGTGTCGTGTCGTGTCGTGTCATGTCGTGGTTTGTTATGTCAAAGCGGGGTTCCCACTATCGTACGATTTATTACGAACGCCGCGATTGGACATTCGTAACTGATCGTGGAAGTTTCGTTGAACTCATCTGAAATTTCACGTTGGATACGAGGTTATGCGAGTCATGTTGCTTCGCCTGGATGCGATATGGTAAAGCCCCCGTTCCACTATGCCGTTCTCGCTACGATTTGACAATTTTCTCAGGTCAGGAAGGATCGGGTAAAACCTGAGCCGATCTGGACACAGTACGATGTTAGAACGCTCTAAGTACGCTGCAGTTACGACTACCAAGTGCTTGCTACGCTCTTACTACGATGATCGGGAATTAGACATTGCGATCTCTGCCGCTGCCGGTACGCTTTAGAACGATGTAGCTACGCTGTTAGTGCGATGTTGGCGATGTTATCCGATCAATACACGCTGTATCTACGCTCTGAACGATCTATACGATCTTATCACGCTGTTACCCCGTTCAGAGAGCTGAAAAGTGCCCGATGTGCCCCGATGTACCCCGATTCGACTGTGGGTCAGCAGTCAGTCAACTTATTAGCATGCAGAACCGAAGAAATATACTGTGGACCTCGAAGATTCATTCTTCTTTTTTTACTTTTGATTTTCAAAGTTGTTGTTGCTTCGTTATTCTCACTACTCTTTCTTCATCAACGAGCCCGTGCTTCTGTGCCTCCAGTGCCCTGGTTATGACCCACCATCTCCCGCTCCTCTCCCCTCCTCCCCCCCCCCCCCCTTGTCCACTGTGGACTTACTACCTTCTTCACTACTATATCTTTCTATCCTCTCAATTTTTTCCTTACAAGAGAGCCGCCATGTGTTTGTTAATGTGCGTCCGTATGTGTGCATGTATGTGTGTATTACTCTGTCTGTCTTGTTTTTTTTTTGTTTTTTTTTGCTACCGTTTAGGGAAATTTGTTGTTGTTGTTTTTTGCAATTATATATTTTTCTCTATGAGGGGACTGCATTCTAATACTACAAGCTCTGCTTTTTAGCAGTCCCCTCCATTTCCAGCACTATTTTGTATGCATTTACCACAGTGACGTAACTGTTATTGGTATCTCTGTTGATAATTTGCCTGTATCTCTTTTACAATGTTATTCTGTTCATCGCATTGTGGTACTGATTTCATGACGTCTGTGTATATGAGCGTTTCTTTGTGTTTTTTATTATTTGTTTGTTGGAAGTGAAATAAATCAACTTGAACTTGAACTTGAAGAGCCTCCTCAACTCGCGGTTCTTTTGCAGCAATGCATTGTATAAACAAAGACGTGCTGATTTTTCAAAGGATTTTTCTTGATATCCTTGCTTTTATAGTCCGTCTTCCTCCAGTTGTAGATGATTTCATATTCTTCAAAATTCTGCTATGTCCTCTTCCTCCTCTTTAAGCATCACGTGCAGTCTCTCTTTCTTCGCCTTTTGGGTAGCTGCTTCGCTGCTTTCTTCTCTTTTTTTTTCTTCATCTCTTCTTCTTCTTCTTCGAAAATTACAGCTAAAATTACGTCCCGTTCTTGTGCCGATGTTACTACGCTCAGAAAGACCTTGTTACGCTCATCCCGCTGCGTTTACGCCGTCATTACGCTCTCCCCGCTGCGTTTACGCTGTCACTACGCTCTCCCCGCTTGCCGTACGATTAAAAATATGTCAATTTTGATCGGGGAGATCGGGAAGAAATTTTGAACCGGTTCAAAATTTCTTCCCGATCTGAAAAACTGCCCGCTCCAACCCCGACCTCCACACGCTGCTGCTACGATGCTTCCGATCCCCGTACGCTTTTGCCGCTCTCTCCCGATCTGCTAGATCGGGACAGATCGGGGTCCAAATCGTGATAGTGGAACGGGGGCTTAACGATTGGTCTATTTCAAACAATACGATCTGTCACGATCTGGTCTCCCGTTCAAATACGATCCGATAGGATTGTCCCGATTGAGTCCATGATTGGTTCCGATCTACCACTATCATTACGATCGGGATCCCCGATTTGGTGCGTGTAGCTATGCTCTGATACGTTCCAATACAAATACCGCGAACCAATGCGGGCAGTTGAGATAAGATACGACATCTCTCACGATCGGGATCAAAAGCGACCCCCATTTAAGGTGCGATTGGACCCGAATGGGAATATCATAGTCCGGCTGACGATGGATTTCATTGTTTCCTCAACTTCTGCAGAGTGATTAGGCCTACTATCCACAACCATTGATGATGGCAAGGGATGACAGGTTGAGGATGATGAGAACGTGACCTTTGCAGTATTGCGAATGACGATTACGTTATCATCAGATAGAAAGCATCACCTAGGCCAGCCACAACCTCAGATAGTCCCTCCTCTAAGTTAACTTAAAGAAATTAATACAATTCGTAGATCATTGAATCGACGTGCTCACCCTTCCGCCCCCACACCCCCCCCCCAAAAAAAAAACACACCAAAAAAAAAACAAAAAAACGAATACACAAGATGAGATCATTGTCCCATCTTCAGTAAAAAAAAAAAAAAAAAAAAAATCAAGACAAATGTTTTCACCTTCCTTTGAAATACATGAAGAAAATATGATGAAATTGAACCTATCTTTTTGAATACTTACACAATATGTGTTATATACGCTCATTGGCCGAACTGATAGCATAGCTTGTGTGTTTGATTTCATATTCACATGTATCATATGCATTTTTATTTCAAAATGTCGTTATCTCATGGGGCATTGAAAGTTTGTTTGGTTTGGCTTGATTTATTGTTTTATTTAACAATGTTTAACAAAACCGACATACAAACACAACAGAAAGGTAACTCCCCTAATATAATGTCACTTCTAAAAAAAAAAATTGCTACACTTATTAACTAACTTATTGACTAAAATAATGACAGTGATCTTCATAGTTATGCACAAGTGACCATACATCCACGACAATGGTCACTTTTCAAAAGTCACAAAAGTTACTTTGTGGGGTATGTGAAACATTCTGCTTCTGGTGGATGTTTTAGTGGTGTTGTTATTTTGTATTTCATTGTGCCACCCCTCCCTTATTCAACCTCGCAGAATACAAAATATGTACGATTTGCGAGTAAAAGAATTGAAAGGGCAAATGTGCAAAATCAGCAGAAGGAAAGTGAAAAAGTCGATCCCAATCAACACGATTAAGAAGCACGATTAGATAAGATTTGTTGCGTTTTCATGCTAACGATCCAAGACAATCTGTTGCGATGATCACGATCAAAAATTAATCGTGTTAATCGTAGAAAATTTTTGAACCGTCCAAAATTTTTCTACGATTAACGCGATTGCCACGATTGACCTCAAGATCTGATACAATCTAATACGATCTGATAAGATCACCACGATTGCTTCACGACTGAGACCACGATTTCAATCGTGGCGCCAATCGTGATAGTGGGAACCCGCTTAATTTGTTTGAAAACTATGATATTTTGACCTGATGGAGGTCGGGGATAGAATTCAGTCAGTTTATTTCTCTGGTCATACTCTTTGGTCGCCTCGTCATGAAATGCTCGACACAGCCTGTCGGACTCCCGGACGATCACCGACTCCAACTTTTCATGCTCGACCTCGAACTGTCTGAACGCCGTGGCGACGAATTTACGTAACTCTTTCCACTGATCTCCACTCGAGAAAGCAAGGCTGCCTTTTGTCCCAACAGACAAACAGAAAAGAAAGAACCAAGATAAAGAATTCGAATAGGATTAACTGTTTCGCAACTTGGTTCTCTAGTACCACCGATGTGGAATCCAGGAAAAAGCAGTTGCATAACTCCATTGCCTAATTTGTGTCGGTATTGATGCTATCGGCATGGCCGTGTAAGTTTAACAGGAGCAATTTACGGTTACATAACATAGTTCGGAGCAAGCCGACAAAGTTACCGATATGATTATTCAAATTCATGTAATCAAAGGTACATGACTGGGACTGTATAAAAAATAACCAGGATATGAAAAAGAGAAAAATTAAAGCTTGGATAGATGTTGCTGCTCTAGAAGTAGGTATGTAAAGTCTTTACGAGCAAAATTTACCAAAAATCGTAAAGAACTTTCTGCGAGATATTGCTTTTACTTAACTTCCCTTTCTTTGATTTCGTTGCACCTGTTACAACAACATGCGTACTCATGGATGAGTAAAAAGTACTGGGGTGCCACAGAGCAAAATTTGAAGCTCTTAAAGAGCAGCCAAGAACGCAGCACAACGAAACCTCTTTACCTTCGAGAGGGAGGGCGAGCGAGTATTCAATAGGGACATTGCGGTCGGTGAAGACGTCGGCTTCTTTCACGAGAGACTGCTTGACGGCATCGACGTCGTTGAGGACGACGGTTAGCATTGGTCCGAGCCGGACGCTGATCAGGCCGCCATATTTCTGGGCTAAACGGGCGAATCCTGAAAGAAGTTTGTGTATATATAGATAGATAGATAGATAGATAGATAGATAGATAGATAAGACATAGATAGATAATAAACACATTATCTATATATGTATCTATCTGTCTATCTTTCTATCTATCTTTCTATATGTATCACTGTCATCTCATATCATTCATGCTTTCATTTAGGATTTGAGTTTAATTTTCATTTGAGATGTCCAAAAAAGCAAGCAAACAAAATTACTCCTATGCCAGCCACATTCTCCATCCGGTAACTAGATTTTCGGCAAGTTAACAGCAGCCTTAAGCCAGGCTGACACTTGCACGATTTTGTGGCACGCATTGGCACGACTTGAGTCGTGCCAGTGCGCAAACTAGTCGTAAACTGGCGTGAAGTGTGCGTAAACCCGTCGTGAATGCGTGCCATGTCGGGACGAGAATTTTGAAATGTTCAAAATTTTGTTCACCACTTGCCACGACAAAATCGTGGCCAAAAGTCGTGCAAGTGTCAGCTTGGCATTAGATGTGCCACATCGCCATGGGGTAAATGAAGTGCAATAATCAATATCTGCTGGAAAAAAAAAAACAAAACCCAAAACAAATAAACAAACATGTATCTACCTCCCGATTTCGTACTGGTCTTTTTTTTTAAACTCCCCCTTCAAATTTATGTTGTTCATGGAAGTGCTTGAGGGAAGTTGTTGCCTCCTTGCAAGATTTGATAACAGAGGCAGTGGATGAAGTGTGTGGTTGTGACCATGTGTTCATATAATGGGTAAAATATCTATCCTTAAGTATTGTATTAGCACGTCTACTTTGAATGAGTAGCAGTTATAACAAAAATGGTTAATATATCTATAACGCTATAGCGCTTAAATGTGTTTCAAAGGTCTTCGACGGATTAGAACTTTCCATAAGAAGATTATAATCATCTAAACTTAAACTTGGAATGATGTATTTTTAATGCAATAACTACAATTGACATGGGATAAGGAATGGAAGGATGGAAGTCTGATAGATTCATGCAGTAATTCAACTTGAATGGCGATAAATAAGATGCATTAATTAGTCTGTTGTCTCAATACCTTCTTTTTCTCAGGTTTATACGATTTTTATCATGAAAGAGTGGAGATCAATGTTGGACTGCGAGCATGAGAGAGCGAAAGAGCTCCTTGCGCAGTGCAGCGAAGAACGAAAACGCTGACATTATTTCCAAGTCAAAACTAACTGACGTAGATTAAGAGCGTCTGAACTCAGACATATCGTCGGAACCGTATGCATATAGGGTGATATTTGTGTTTACAAAGCAATTACCATATAACCAAATGTTTTGGTCTTTGGTCTCTATGCACTACACCTTATCAGATATCACTTCATATCACATCATGCGTCATTCCATGTACGTGGACTTTTAACGCACTTTACCTTTAAATGGAGGCAGCTGGAGAAATGGCATGTACCCTAACAGTGGCAGGCCGATGGGTCCCGGTGGTAGATTCCTAGGCGTCCGGTAGATGCCGACCAGCCAGGTAAAGAAGAGTGCGCCGACACTTCCGATAAGAACGGTCTGAATCGTAAGACTAGGCAAACAGCCTCCAATGTAACTCGTCATAGAATACATGATAGATTAAGTCTAATACACAGCTTAAAAGCTGAAATTGATTCACACTCACCGTATGAATCCCAATGTTAGACGAATAGTCCAACCTCAGACCAATGAATTTGGGACATTTCGCAACGACCCTATAGATGACTGCTTATCGTAGGAAGGTCTTGACTAATCTGAATTATTTACTAGTACCTGCCTCTATTCATCGAACACTTTTTGTGAGTTGGGAGTATCGTAGCATTGAGCACCTATGATGTGACACCCCCAGGATAAGAAAGAGGAATGCAGTATTCTAGATCAAACTTTCGTACCACCAGAGTGCATTTAACTTGACAAAATGAATGGTACAAGGCAAACGGCAGTACCATAACACGCTCGTACAACACGACTGTTATGAAATGTTTTTCTCTTTTTGACGCGAGTTCATATTGTATTATTGAATGTGAGGTAAACACAGGCACTATGCTATCGGATTTTGTCTTTTATTCAAGCAAGTCTTTTATTCAAGCGAGACTTCTGAGGACAAAACCCGGGGGCCCGTATCGGAAATCTGGTTGAAGCTGATCAGGACTGAATGCAATTCGGTCTCGCACCGCTTGCGAAGAGGTATGCAAAGAAAGAGAGGGAGAGAGAGAGAGAGATGGGATCGTAGACTTTTTGAGGTGTGCTATTGTTTTGGGCATACATGAAGGGGTGAGTACGTGTTGGGGGAGGGGCGGGGTCGGCGAGGGTGGGAAAAGAAATTAAGTCAGCTTTTCTATATATTGTGTGTGTGTGTGTGTGTGTGTGTGTGTGTGTGTGTGTGTGTGTGTGTGTGTGTGTCTGTGTGTGTGTGTGTGTGTGTGTGTGTGTGTGTGTGTGCGTCTGTCTGTGTTTTTGTGCATGGCAATATGAAAATACACAAGTTATGTATCGTATACACCCGGTCTGTGTACATACGTGCAGCAAGCGTACGTGAATCACCTCGTCCCATAAACCTCTTCAACAGCTATCTGTACAATGTAGCTGTCAGCAATGAAAGCGTACATTTCTCTCTCCTATCTTTCTTTTATACAGACTCTAGCTGTCTCATATTGCCAGAAGTGGGCAAATCATTAAAGTTTATTAAGTTATGAATGGGGGAAAATGTCCTCAATGAACTGCAACTTGGCTGTAAGATATTCAAAATTACTACTGGTAACTACCAATTTTGCCAAGACTAATATTATGCCTTGTTTTAATGCAACAGGGCACTGACATTTAATGCACTCATACACACACATACACACACACACGCAACCACACACACTCACACACACACGCACACACACACACACACACACACACACACATATCACACACGCATATATACAGCACAACACAAAAACACACAGACAAATAAACATAAAATGAATTCACAGAAATTACAGTTTCCTTATCTGGAAATACGTTTATTTTGTGATCATAACTATCTGGTAATATGCAATATACACTACCACTTTTTGTATTCATTTCATTTCCAGAAATCAAGTCATTTATTCATCAACAGGTAATTACTGTATTTAGGGGGATGGGTGGGAGTATTGGAGCGTGAAACATATCACCCTCCTTTCCTATTTTTAGAAACATTTGACATCATTACAATGGAGAAGATTTTATTCGCAGGAACGGCAGAGTAAATTTGTTACAGTGGAAACTCGATATAAAGAGATCTGGGCCCCATTTCATAAAGAGTTGATTTGATGACAACTCTTTGCTGGAATGACAATTGTCATGGTAACGACAAGAATCCAGCTTCCTGATTGGCTGTTTGCTGTGGGAAGTTGTCATTCCAGCAAGAGTTGTCATCCTAACATCTTTTATGAAATGGGGCTCTGATAAAACAACATACCTGATTTAACAAACTAATTCCTCCAGTCCCATGGAATCTATTTCCTTTGTTTTGTATTGTTAATTGACTACTGATATAATAAAATATCTGATATAAAGAACAAATTGTCTTGGTTCCAAAAATCTTGATATACTGAGATTCCACTGCACTAAGAATCATCTGGTTGTTTTCTTTTGAAATACCTGTACACCTGCAGACAACATTCTAATCATTAAAAGGGAGAGCTGAAGAAAACTCTCAGAGAAACAGATATGAAAAAATCCCCGCAAGGTCTGGCAAAAAAGACTTTTTTCAGTTTTTCTATCACTTCTGCAAACATGTACTCACACAACATTTGCCCGTTAGTCTCTCTCTCTCTCTCTCCCTCTCTCTCTCTCTCATTATCTTTCATCATGTCTCTCATTCACACATGATCACAAATATTAAATTCTTTGAAAGTATTTGCACATATCCATTCTCTGCTCCAGGAAATTTCCACATGTACACTTAGCATCAACAATAAAGTACACTGTACTCTTGGAGAGGCTAAACAATCGTAATCACATCAATGTGTTGCACATGACATAAACGGCATAAATGAACTTTCAAGGAAAAAGACCTTGACTGTATGCCACACAGGGTAAGATTTTACTGTGTGACATAACATGAAACATTGCATTATATGTGCAGTAAAAAAAAAAATCGCAATTTGTGAGCAGTTTGCTTTGCTAACAACAGAATGCTTCATTCTACACAGAACTGGTAGATGCCTAGTGCATTTGAGTTGAGTAAAAAAAGGAATTCACAGCGTACATATATTTCTCAATGCAAATTAACAAGGTGGTTTGATCTGAAAAGATGTATGATAAACTTCAGACACTGAGTATTAATTACCGGTACCACTAAAATCTGGGAGTATGAGAAAATTTGACGAGCTTGACACACAAGGCTAATATTCAGAGTTGAAAGAAAGAAATTACCCATTGACCCAAATCTACAGTCAGGCCTTTGAGAAAACAGAACATTCCTATTTTGCAATCAATTGAAATTTCCCATGCTTGTAATTTGCTTGATTGAAACTTAGAATTTCATCACTGCCCATTTATATTTTGAACCTGAATAAACAGTAATGCATAAAATAGATAGAAAATCATACAACTGGTGACTACTTTTCAGGTCTATTTAAATGGCATGATTAACTACTTTTTAGTTCTTTTTTCAATGTACTTTGATTAAGGAAACACAAGTATCCCACTTTTGCAGCAAGATGAAGTATGCTGAAAGAAACAACACACAGACCTCACTTACTGTAAGTATGAAACCCGGGGCCCGTTTCGTAAAACTTGTCATCAGTGACAATTGCCACATTTCTATGACAAATTTGCTCTCAGCCAATCAGCTGCAAGGATTTCAGTAGCTTGTCACATCTATGACAACTTGTCACTGATGACAAGTTTTCTGAAACAGGCCCCTGTACTGCATATCCAAACAATAGAAAGGTGCTATTACACAAACTGTGGATAATCAACCAATACTGTTTCATACTTTGTCTTAGACTGTTTTACATGACTCATATACACAAGATACATAAAGTATACATAACTCCATAATGTACATGTCACATGAGTACTTGAACATAAATTTTGCAGTCACATGGCATAAAACTAAATGTGCCAGAATGGCAAGTTACAGAAAATGAAAGGGATCTTCTCTAACAGGAGAAGGCAAAAGAAGATGTGCTTGATTTATCTTTAATCGTAGAAAGGATTGTTCCTCCTGTCTTCCTCGTCAACGTCATCATCGAAGGGATTGTCACCATTGTCATCAAATGGGTTGGATGGGGCGGGGGGCTTCTTTGGTGCTGACCCACCTGTACGAGAGGGGGATGCCCTGCTGGCCTGGGAACTTGCAGGTGATGAGAAAGGGTTGGGTGGGGACACCTTGCCCTGCCCCGGCCACGCACCCTGTGGTCTCCTGACTGGGGCCGCGGAAGGACGGTAGTCCTGGGGAGAGCGCCCCGCTGTTTGGGAAGAGGGAGGCTTGAGGTCGTCGTCAAATGGATTGTAGGCTGCCGCCGGGGATGGGGTCGGGCGTGGCTGACTCCCTGCACTCTGTCTTGCTGCCGGTGGATGGGATGGCGTAGGCATGGGGCGTGACGGCTGGGAGACGGAGGCGGGCTGCCGTGTGGGCAGGGCTGCTGTCCTAGCAGGTGCAGTGGTGGTGCGGGAAGGCGGAGTGGATGGGCGGGGTGGGGGAGTCTGCTGGCGTGTCGGAGGCGTGGATGAGGCTGGCACACGAGACAGTTGCGTCTTGGCAGGGGGATCAATGCTCCCACTGGGTGCCCCGCCCTGTGGTCTTGTGATACCACTAGGGACAGTCGGTGTGGGGCGTGAGGCAGCTGGTGTGTAGCGAGGAGCCTGAGTGGGGGCTTGGGAGGGCTGGGGCCTTGACACTGTAGCAGGTTGTCTTGAAGGACTCCCAAAGGAATCAGTAACAAGTGTGACCTGCAGAAATACCGGTAAGAGAAGAATTACCATAAATATATCAACACACACAGACTGCAGTATACATTCATTTATATCCATCATCATATTATCTACAAAATATCAATAGAGTGAGAATGAAATGGGTAATGACGTCATGCCATGGATCTCACACAGATATACATTGTAACCAGCGTGCAATTTGGACTTGCATTGGGATTTATTTTAAGTGGCCTCTGAAGAAGTCAAATGCTTATACAGTGTAAATATGGGTTACAAGGAGATGGAAGGCTCTTAGGCTCCTCCGAAGCACCAAGCAGTGAGGATAAAGTGCCTTGTTTAGGGACGCACCTAGTCTCATAGCTAAATTAAGGGACTAGCTTTAAATCAAGAGGCGCATCAAACCGTAATTGTACAAAACAATACCTCATTCCAGACCACAGAAGCTTGTACCTTACAGATTCAAACATCCAATCAGTTCATTATAGCAAATTTCTTTCTCAATCGAAGCTTTTTGTAGAGATACAAAAATATCTCACATTTTGCTATGAAACAACACAATCGCTGTATTGACTGACAGAAGAGCAAGCAAAAAAGCCCAGGACATATTCTCAAAAATCCAAAAGTCAGACATATTCAAATTTATTGCAACATTTTCCTGTCCCAGAAGTTGTCCCAAAGGAGGACAACACATTCAAAAATGTAAGTATAATATATCTGAGACTGGTTTAATCGCAACAGCCAAAGAAGCATAGCAGCATTAAAGAAAGGGACAAGACAAGCAATGTGTCAGTGTGATATGGCAACATGCATAAGAGAATAAGAATATTCTATGCCTGACTTTCCTACTGGAATCAGGAAGAATGGAATTACATTTGGGATCAAACTCTTTATATATATATATATATAGCAAAATTGATATCAATATTGCAATGTATAAATTTTGGCTCCTGCAACTAAAACAATTGCTGCAGAAACTGAAAGCACTCTTTAAAATCCTTTTATTTTTCTCCAATGCCTCCTGTACATGTATTTGTACCTGTAAATAATGACCCTCTCTCTGACTACAATATGTTTTCTGTCAAAATGTCAAATTTTCAACCTGTGGCCATAAACTGGTAATCATGGTGTGTCTGCAACTTGTGTGGACATTTTCTTGTTTTGAGCTCTCCATAAATGCTACGAGCA
This sequence comes from Diadema antillarum, assembly GCF_040938485.1. Taxonomy (NCBI): domain Eukaryota; kingdom Metazoa; phylum Echinodermata; class Echinoidea; order Diadematoida; family Diadematidae; genus Diadema; species Diadema antillarum. Next base: position 544,298 of record NW_027270949.1, read on the forward strand.
AATTGGATTTGCAACATATCTATCACTTTATCTGCCACAATTGCACACCCACCTCAATCGACAGCATGACAACTTATGTTTATTTTGCTCAAATGAACAACTACCCACCAACCATTCGATCAATTGCAATAACACCTGTCCATTAAATACTGCAGTATATTAGAGCATCATAGCCATACTTGTAGCTTTGTCATAAATTAACATTACAGCAAAGCTTGCAATATTCGCTACAACTTTGCTGTAGGGCATTTCTAGCAAAAACACTCTATGACTAAATGTGTGGATTTGACAAAAGAATGTTTTCCAAAAGTTGCGTTCTCAGAACAATGTGGCACACAGGAGGTTATTGACTGATTCTGTGACGCGCTATGTGTATTTTTGGCATGGGCAGCGCCATTACGCGGTGTCTTAGCCGACCCCCCCTCCCATCTCCCCCACCCCTTCCGCGCGCGGAATGAAAAACTGAGGCATGGTCGTTTTAGCCAATGGGCGTCTCTTACTAAGTGCGCGAACGCTTGCTGAGTGCGCGAACCTTTGTTACAAGTGCGCGATAAACATGTTGCCTGTGGGGTGGGGAGAGAAGGGGGGGTCGGCTAAGACACCTCATGGCTGCGCCCAGTGCCACAAAATGTCTGCTGCCCTCAACGAACCCGAATCGGTCAATACACCATGGCACAAAAATATTTAAAGGGGTTACACAAACACAGAACTAGAAAGTAGTCAACACTTACAGGCACAACAGACAAAGGCAAGACAAGAAGAGACATCGAGGAGAGGGAGGAGGACTAAGAGAGGCCATCAGAGGAGAGAGAGGGATGGGGAGGAGGTGGAGGATGAGGATGTTGTCGGATGTTGGTGAGAAGCAATGGGCGTGTCTCTAGTGCTCTTGGTGTTGGATGCGGGAAGGAGCAACAACTGAGAAGATCAGAGAGAGGAAGACAGAACACTGTAGAGACGATTGATAACAAACATCAACACATCACGGAAGACGATACTGAAAACTGTGGCGACAATCTATAACACCCACAGACACGGGAAAGACCCAGTAGCGAGGGATTCGTGGACAGCCAAATTCATTTGCTGCCCACAGAGGTACATTTGGAAACCATGAATAGAACCCGTCAGAAATAGAAGCGCATGCTCATCATTAATAGTTGACTACAGTCGAGCTTCTTCAGCTCTGTGTATACTTTCATATACCTATACACAATTCTTTACTGGGATTCATGAATATATATCTGAGCAGGGCAAGCCTTCCCTCTCCATGGTATCCCCACGTACTGGGTCTTTACGGAAAGACGTTACCGAAAACTGTAGCGACAATTAATCACACACCCACACAGACATTGGGAAGAACATGACAGGACAAAGTAGCAACAATCGAGAATGCACGCAAACAATACAAGACTAGATTAAGATATTCATACGGCAATGACCACAACTTATACAAAGACATGGTGGGAACACGAGGCATGAAGGCTTTCATTGCTTTTGCTATTAAATGTTGTTTAAGTTCTCGCTTGTGTTGTCATCAGACTGGCTGAAACAGCTCCAACTTGCATTGACAGGAAAATTTGTGTGAAAGTGGTGGCTACCTGTACTTTCTCCCAACAAAATTGATCTTCTAAAACTTCTATCATCGAGATCTTCACCGACGACTATTTTTAAAGTTCCTTCAAATTTGGTGGGGGGGGGGGGGGGGGAGGGGTTGCCACATGGTTACCTATGATTACATCTCATCTTGCACAGGGCTTGGCCACCTCTGCATAAATCTTAAGATTGTTTTCAAAAGATAGACCTGTGATTATATCCAACATGAGAATAGATATATGGGACTACAGTTGTCCAGAAGCAAATGCCATAGCTCCTTCTGTGTTGTACAATTCTTATTACCACAGCAACAACTAAAATGCCTGAACTTGGCTCACTGTTACTTGGCTACAACCAAGCATGTAATTATAAATACTGCTATTGTCAATTGTCAAAAAGTGTGTGTGTGTGTGTGTGTGGGTTTTTTTTTAATGAAATGGGGTGAGGCTGATGCGAAGCAATAATAAAGGGGTCACATTGTGAGTCTGTCAGTGAAAAACAAAAGCAAATCGTATTAGATGTGCATAGCTCACGGTGCACTGGCTAGTGAATAAATCGTGGGGGTTTGAAATGAAAAACAAACAAACAAAAAACAAAAACAAAATAAAAAATGAAAAATCCCTATGCCAGGGCACACAAGTACGATGTTTATGTTGATACAGTATTACAGCGTCTGTCAATCTCTGCAAATACCCCCCCTCCCCCCCCCCAAAAAAACCCTGAAAACTAAACAAACAAACATAAGTCTATTTTCATAAAATATTAAAGGGGATGGCTAGTAACCGATCAGTGGGAATCAATGGGAATGCTGAGGGATGATTGTTCCGATCCTTGTGGGATTCATTTAAGAGTACATTATATATACTGTTGTGTGAAAATTATTTGCTTCAGAACAGTCTCATATTCAAGTAATGTGCAGATTAATGCCCCGTCACTGACCAGGCACGCTAACCTGGAAACATTAAACTGCACATTACTTGAATATGAGACCATTCTGAAGCAAATAATTTTCACACAACAATAGATATATAATACTATATATAATAACAATGATGATATATATACACTTTTTGTTTGTTTCAATGAATGGAGAAGTTGTGAATATTTAGCCTGCTACATCAAATTTTGGACAAAGCATAATTTCAATCTAAAATTTTTGATGAAATAGAAAATACTAGCTTTGTGGTAAGATGTACAGTTTGAAATATTTGCTGCCCAACTTCTGGGTATAAAAATGAAACTCACAAAAAACATCACAATAAAAAACAACAATCTTGAACACATTGATCAATGTATGATTATGGAATATTGGTTGCTGTAAATCTCATGGCTGAGCAACACACGAATGTGAAGCCTCTATATATGATTCAACATAGAGATGTCTTGCTTACCTTGTTGAAAACACCTCTTCCAAAGTAATCGGCCACCACAGAAAAGCCATCTTGTGATTTTTCCAGCTATGGTGTGAAAAGAAAACATGCAGAGTGGAAGGATTATTAAAGGCTCTTTATCAAAACCTGATATCAATTTAACAGTGACTGCACAAGAGAATCAAAACTTACACATAGGAAAATGTACACACAAAAAACCCTCCCACCCCCGTCCCCCCCAAAAAAAGGAAAAATAAAATGACACACACTTTTGACACCTTAATAAATGTTAGATAAATGTCTTCTTGTGATGGATTCATCAAACTCAATAATTAGATTAACCTGGATTAACATGAAGTCCTTACAAATACACTTAAACCCTTGCTAATTATGCACTCATGCATTTTGCAGAGAGCTGTTAGCTTTTATCCCTATCTCTTTGTTTTTTTGCTTTGTTTTTTTGCTTTTTTTTGGGGGGGGGCCTATACTGCCATAGACATCATAAGGGAAAAGTGGTAATGGGTCACAAATGAAGATCAAACATCAAAGATCATGAGACTGTTAATACAGGTCTCACCTGTCGGTGGAACTGTTCATGGAGATCCTTGCTCTGTTCCTGGGCCTTGATGATGTCTAAGACCTTCCTATTCTCAGGTAGACAGGCTGGACACTCTTGCTCATTCTCGGCATAACTTTCAAAACAGCTGAGGAAAACCACAAAGAGGAATTTCATATGGCTTTATTACATGAAATCTCGTTTATCTGATTATGCACTGTCTCTCCCTATTCTGAATAAATTACATACATACATCTTTACTTTGCTTCAGTAGATTGATTTCTGTAAAAGTTTTTTTTTTTTTTTTTTCCGCGCAAATGATTTTTCCGCACTTGGCCAGGCAACAAGAGCTTCACGTGTTTTTAATTCCGCGGAATGAAGACATCATGCATAGGAACATATGGCAAGCAAAAAAATTTGCGTGCTTTTATTTTTGCATTAGTTTTGGCTGAGCGAAATGCGCGAAAATTGCAACATCGCGAAAATTTTCACTTTTACTGTACAGTAGCTAATTTTACTGGCATGCTCTCTCTTGTGGTATGCAGGCATGTTGTATAGAGGGGCTGTGATCTTTAACTTGAACAATATAACAATTGTTTTCATTTTAGAAGGACTAGTTGTTGACAAATATTAAAGCAAATACTGTAAAAGTGGATATCTTAATACGACTAATTTTTCGCACAGAGCAGGGCAAGAAGAGTTTTGCATGTTTTTTAATTCTGTCCAATCAGACATCAACTACTGGAACATACGGAAAGCAAAAATATTCACATGCTTTTATTTTTGTGCTAGTTTTTGGTCGCGCAAAATGCGCAAAAATTTCAACATCGCGAAAATTTCCACTTTAACAATCCCAGCAAATTAGTTTGAAAAGTACTGATCAGCTAAATAGGGACATGGAAGGGGGAATGAGAAGTTATCAAAGAACACAGATCCATTGAAATTAAATGCAATAGTGGGCTACAACTGGACAGCCCCTCAGAAATATCTGGCTTGTGATCTATACAGAGGTTATTAAAGCTCAGAGCTTCATGATTTCACAGAAACTGACAATGCATACAGAAACAAGACCGGTATAAAGATTTACATGTGCACACACATACATATCTAAAACAAACACACGCACACAACACACACTTATAATTCTGGAAGAGCAGACTGAAGAGTTTGTTTGCAAAAACCGATAAGTCCATTTTTGAAGATTTTGAAGTACGGTCTCGGTCATTAAGTACAAAATAATACCTTTTAAATGACATATTGGTCCCTACATATAAAGGTATATTTTTGAAGTTATGCTCAAGAGAAGCACATATTTTCTTATTATTATCTTTATTTTTCCTGACCTTTAATCGCAAATATCTCCATTTGGCAAATATGGACTTATCGGTTTTGCGAACAAACTCTTCAACTACTCATGTTTATCTGGTCCTCTAATACTCGCTGCAACAAAGCAAACTCTAGGACTAATATTCCAACTAGAAAAGCACTTTGAGAGCGCAGACCTCTGCCAAGCAGCTCATTCCCACCTACAATGTATCATACACACATGCTGAAAATCATCCAATTTCCCATCATGGAGACCTTTGTTTACGTCATAAGCTTGCAATTGTGTGGCGTCTCCCATGAGTAGAGCACGTGCTATATACAACGCGTATGCAAACCTCAAATATGCGTAGATTGACCTCTCAAGCATATTCCCGGATCGCTACCAAAATTGAATCATCTGTTCCTTGTGTCATTATCGCCTTTTCCTGCAAGTTTCATTCAAATCCGTTCCGAACTTTTTGAGTTATTTTGCAAACAGACAAACCAACGCCAATGATCACTTAACCTCCTCCTTCCTTCGCGAAGGTAATAATCTGAGCAAACTCTACAACTAATAATCTACGGTTGGTGAAAAGACCTGTCCCACTGAAGACTACAGAGGGCTCACTCTCCATTCTACTTACTGCTGGTGGTAGGAATGTTGACACAGGAAGTGAATTGAGGGAAGCTCCAGCGGATGGTTGCACACACTACACTTGGACACCTGGAACATCTTGGCACTAGGATTTAATTAAAAAGATACATATTAAATAAACAACAATTCAATACCAGTTGAATGAATTCAGTCTCTCCACTAACAATCACATTATGCATTCACTCATAATTGTAATTTGAATTTTCAATGACCTTTTTGTTGTATTTCTGTATTCTTTATAATTTTTGTTACTGCTTTTTTTTGTCGGAAATGCAACATATGGAAATAGCACGGACATTTAGTATGGTGTACATGTTTAGCACACATGACAGATAATTTCATTTACATACTTACGGCAAAGTCAGGATATATGATTTCATTTACATACACACGGCAAAGTCAGAAAAAAAGTTAATTTCAAATTTGTAGGGATGATCAGTGTATCAGTGCTTGATAGATGCATAAGGTAGGCCTTGAGTTATATTCACAAATAACTTTTGATGTGCAAGTTTGTGCAGTCATCACTTTTGAAAAATAACACCTACGCTATGTAATTTATACCAGAAAGGCTTATTATTGTTTGATTGGCACATTCCAAATCATACAAGATTTGCTTGTTTCATAAAAACTTTGTGAAATCTTGGATTTATGTCAATTCTTATGCAACTAGTGTATGCATATCTCTCTATCCCAAAAGCCATTGTTAGTTTTTTCTAAAAAGTTCAAGTTGTTTGATGCAAAGGTTATTATTTGTTATCGTATTTATGGCAGGAACAGAATTAAGGGGATAATTTGGTCGATAGTGGAAATATTTCGAAGGTTCTGATAGTGGGTGTCTTGTGGGCTGATAAGTCTGCCTTGTAGGGCATGGGTTTAAAGGAGACCTCTGGACAATTTCCAGACTTTTACATTTTGACAACTACAGCTTACCTGGTTTTCATCTCTTCAATCTGACTCTTCATCTTTCTTGTCTCCTCACGGTACTGTTTGATGAGACGCTCGTCCTCCGCTATCTGATCATTCTCTTGCTGCAGTCTTCGTACGATGTAGTCCTGATGGGGAAAACAAGGAAAGTAAGAGAGAGAAAGATAGAGGGTTAAAAACTACACCCTCTGTTGAACTTTGATTCTTGGAGGAGGGTGAACGAGTGAGATGGGTAAGGGACAATAGGGAAAGTGGGAGAGAAAAGAGAGAGACAATCAGAGAGAAGGATGGACAAAAAGACAGACAGAGGGATAAAGACAGATGGAGAGAGAGAATGATAGACAGATAGGAGGGCTATAGCGCACAATCAATGCTATGAAATAATATCATGTATATCCGTCAACTCTCTCCAGCTCTTTTCTTCCTCACTTACATTCAAACTTAAAAGATATAATTCTGGAATTTCTAGTTCAGATTACAGTTCAGATTACAGTGAATAGGCTTTTCAGTTCTGATTATCTGGAGGTTATTATGAGATGAGTATAGACATGAATTCCATGAGATTTAGAGACATAATGAACAAACAGCTGTTGTATATACATTTGAACTTGATGAGAAAAGGCATAAACAAACACTATTGCAGCATTTAACTCTCTAAGGGGGATATCCAACTGAGAGGTGAATGTTTGCAAATGTAGCAAATTCTTTATTTTGTCAGGGTTCAAGAACAGTTGCGATCAAATTTGCAAACAGTTTTCATAGTCACAATCATAGTGCTACCCACTTACGAAGTGTTGGACAGACTCTATGTATAGTTGGCACTGTGTCAACTCAGTGCCGTATATAAATAGAGTCTGGACAACTAATAAATTGGACGCCATGTCATTACCGTGCCTATAATGTGATAGAGGGCTAGCGTGTACGCTCAGACGTAACAATATGACCAAGCCAAATAAGGTGTAGTTACCAATGGGCACCGCGTAAGAGCGCACTTTAAAGGGGTGGCTAGTAACTGATCAGTGGGAATCAGTGGGAATGCTGAGGGATGATTGTTCCAATCCTTGTGGGATTCATTTAAGAGTACTTATATCTATTCTTTTGTGAAAATTATTTGCTTCAGAATGGTCTCATATTCAAGTAATGTGCAGTTTAATGTTTCAAGGTTAGCATGCCTGTACAGTGATGGGGCGATTGTTAATGGGCATTCCCACTGATCAGTTACTAGCCATCCCCTTTAAAAAAGACATGGATCCACAAAGATCACGTGACCAGTTTTGATCAATCACAGGCTTCAAAACTCATAAGCCAAAAACCGAGTTGGCCAGACTCTCTTTATATACAGCACTGTGTCAACTGTTTCAACAGCGCCCTCTGGAATCTCAGGTACATTGTATGTGTGTCTTTAAGCGAGTACAACTCTATGATGCAAGAAACCTCTAAGATCAAAGGAGTTGAAATTCTTTCACATAAGACCAACTGACCTTGATGACAGATAGGGTTGCCGTGGAATTGTGAGCCAGGGTCTGGATGACCAGTAGAGGGGGCAGCAGGTTCCGCCGGTCAATCTGGGAGAGAACCTCCACGATGAACGGCTTGCAGTTCTCCTCCTTGGCAGCAAAGTAGGACAGGGCCTGGACCCACAGGTTAGGATCCTGGTTGCTGGAAATTTGAATATTTGAAGACAAGTATTCATAACAACAGCATGACTTATTACTGTTCCTGTTATCTCTTTAATCTATCTATTTAGTCATGTTTGTATCAATTTATTAATTCATTTACCTAGCTTGTCTTGCCTGTGTGCATTCAATTTGCAATCTCCTGCTGAGCAGTTTACATGAATGAGATGGAACTTTAAGATTTTGTACTGTTGTTATTCTGAAAAAAAAAACAAAAACGAAAACAAAATGCCTTACAACATCTTGAATGTAAGATGTACAGTACTTCTAGCAGGAAAGTAGAAAACTTATCTACTTAACCTGGCGTTGTTGGGTACATCATGGGCACTTGTATGAAATTAATTCAGTAACATAATTCAATATCAAAAATAAAGCAAAAGGGGGCTAATTACCCATATCTCTTGCAGGCATCAATGATCTGATCATAACTGTTGTGTTCCATGTGATAATGTAATATTTGCTGGTACCTACAGGTAAAACAAAACAAGGAGAACATGTAAAATCAAACGTTCCTGTTTGCCAATACAAAATGCTTTCCTTCCACTTCGACACACTGAATTTACATATCAAAATTGGGGTAGGAGATACACTCTATACAGACATGTTTGTGCAATACAAAATTAATACTTGTGTAAAACGCATTTGTACATTCATAAACGGTATGTGCTAAATTAATCTGTGCACAATGTATATAAGGCTTTTTTTTTTTTTAAATATCATATTCTGATGTAATTCAGATAACCCTTGCTGTAAAACAAAGCTATCTAATATTAGTATAGCAATGGGTGAAATTCTAGAGAAATTTGGTCAAAAATGCAATAACACGCGCAAAATAACTGACACATCCTATTTGTAATAACAGAACTCATCTTATGTTTTGATAAAAACATCTTTCCTGGTGTTCATCGGATCACTGCAAAAAGTATGACACTTATACATGACAGGTAACTATCTGAATCATCAAGAATATCATACTGTAGTTCCACTTTGTTTAATTCATATTACATGATTCACATACAATAATACACAGTCAAAAAGAAAGTCAGTGAAAGATGAAAGATACTATGCACTGAAAAAAGGTTGGAGCTGGAAGGATACAGAAAAACAGAGAGACAGAGACATACAATGTACAGACAGACAGACAGACAGACGGACAGAAAGAGAAGAGGAGGACTTTGGTGTGCGAGATTAGGTACAGTGGATTCACTAACAATGAAATCTGAGTTTGAATGACTTAAGACTCAAAGTGATAGGACTTACAGCTGGGCCTTTTCATACAGATATAGGATACCCTTCTGGAAGCTGTGCATCTGGCAAAGAACCAACGCTTGGTCGATGTCGTACCGTGCCTGAAAGAGAGAGAGAGAGACAGAGAATAAAACAAGAATGAGAATGAGAAATCAGAGAATAAACTAGATATATCGCTACGGCTACTGATATGCCTCCGCCATAATGCATGGTTCTCCTAATAGGTCTATAGTACAATGTCTTGACAATGTGTGATGACAGTTTCACACAATTGGCAAAATATTAAAATGACAGGTTTGACACAAATGTGCTGAATGTTCACTTTTTCTAGAACTAGGTTCAATTGGATGAATGATTAAAATGCCAGAGTGCAGGTATTTGGGGAACTGATGATTTTTACTTGACTTTTGACCCTTTTATAAGTCTATGCATTGAGTAATTTTCAAGGTATTGAGAAAAAGCATAATTTCAGTATCAAATGGGAAAATAGCATTATCTAAACCTGGCCTTTGACCTTTGATCTCACAGTTCCAAAGAGAATCACTGTTAGGTTGAACATGCATAAATATGTAAGTTTCATGACGATACCTTGAGTTACTTTCGAGATATGGAGGAAAAAGTGCAAATTAGCACTTTCACTTGACCTTTTACCTTTTGACCTTTGACCTTTTGGCAAGAAACTTCCCCAAAAATATATATTGGGTAATACATGCCATACATCAAGTTTGAAAAAAAAAAAAACCCTTCAGGCATATTGCATTTTAAGGAAAGTAGTGATATTTTGAGGAGTTGACCTTGACCTTTGACCCCCTGACCTTTCACCCATGACCCCAACTTCCCTAGATAATCACTGCCCATCGGTACAAGCATATATACTAAGTTCCATGAAGATACCTTGAACCATTTGCGAGATATGGAGAAAAACATGAAATTTCAATTTTTTTTTCACAAAATAACCTGTGACCTTTGACCTTTGACCCTGTGACCTTAAAATCCACACAAAGTATCATCCCCCAAGGATATACCCTCATACCAAGTTTGATGTAAAACCACCACACGGTTCTTGAGATATCGACAAAAACAAAACGGGACGGACGGACGTACGTACGGACGTACGGACGTACGGACGGACGGACGGACGGACGGACGACCCGAAAACATAATGCCTCCGGCCACTTCGTTGCGGAGGCATACAAACAAAGATATGTTTTCAAGCACAAAGGATGTAGCAGGAATTGAATTTCACTTTATTCGTCATCATCACATATACACCAATCCATTCCTAAATACTACCATGAAGAAGACACCGGATAGGCAGAGGGAACAATTAGCAAATAATTTCCATGTCAGTCATTATATTCTACATTTAATCATGATAGCAAGCAGGTAATGGAAGATATTCCATTCTCTATACAGTGTTTCAAACGAAAACATGCTTTGAAACATACATTTTTCACACAATGATTAACCTGTTGAAGATTAGTCCCGAGTATACTCGGACTGGTGTCTATTGAAAATGCATGTTACAGCAAAATCAGCACGTCATCAATGGGTTAACAGGTATTTGACTTTTGAAACACATGATTGATAGAGGCATTTTGCACAATCAGTCCACCATCCAGAAGTGCCACATTCACTACTGCTACTTTAGTTTGACCTCTGACCTCTCCTGTTTGCAGCAGTCCCATAGCCTTCTTCTCCAGGATCAAGCGAGGGCGTCGTTCTGCCTCGTGAGCCATGTCGTGGAGGTAGAGCTCTAGCAGCGTGTTGTAGATCTGGCTTGACGATTCTGTCTGCACCTGCAAGTTGAAAAGCAGTGGATGACGTCAACCAGGTGACAATTTCAAGTCAGATTTGAGTAAAAGATATCAAAATCAAAGACAGCAGATGTATTCAGATGATCCTTGGAGTTTTTCATGATTGTGTTTCTCATCTTGAATGAAATCTACCAAGCTTTTCCAGAGGAATGATGCCATTCACAATTTAAACAACTTTTGATTTGATATGATAATTGACTATCCGAGGAATCCAACATTCTGGCTAACCTTTGGCAAAATCTATGTACATGCATACAGATGCAATGTCTATGTCTTATACAAAAAGCTGGGTCATTTAAAACAGATTATTACAACTAATTGCCTTTTAATAATTCCGTTGTCAAATGTAAGATGTTACATAACAATGAAGATGAAAGCTTTGTAAATCAAATGCAGGCAGAAAATCATTGGGAGTCTGAGCACCACAAATGATTCCACAGAAGCAAGCAAATATTCTGTAAACTTTCTTGTTTTGGCATTTGTGATCAAAAGTGTCGACAATCAGCAATATCAAAATCATCAAAAACTTACGCCCTACGCCCTACTTACGTCCTATGCCTTTACTTGTCAAGCATGAAATCTAAGATGCACAAATGTTTCTACTTTCAAAGCAATAGTCAGATCCTCTGGCAATTAATATCTGATACAACAAATACATTGCACCTGTTCTAAAGCTGTGGAAACCTACCTTGATCATGTGCTCCAGAAACTCCATGAGCTGACTTGAGTTGTTGACAAATATATGGATGAATTCCTCCACGGAGGCACGCTGTATCGGGGGTGGCATGCCCCCTCCTAGTGTCGACGGGTCAACTAGTGGTCCTGGAAAGAAGATTGATCTAAATCCTTTAAAACATTTTTTAAAGAGAAAGTCTCTAATGTCAGGTGTGCTGAAGAGATCAGAGAAAGTTTGATTTCACAAATTTTGTATCGGTTCACAAATTTTGTATCGGTTCACATTGTGCTGATGCGCCATTCTTTATAAACAAGCAAACAAATAAACCAACCAACCAACCAACCAACCAACCAACCAACCAACAAACAAACAAACAAACAAACAAACAAACAAACAAACAAACAAACATACAAACAAACAAACAAACAAACAAACAAACAAACAAACAAACCCCAAAATATCTTTGACTTACACTGTAATTAAGTAAACATGAAATCCCTCCTGACATAGGCCCTACAATTCTGTTATCATATAATGAGTAACCCCTTACTATGAAGAACTGTAGACTGCCTTTAATTTCAAGCCTGGAGTACCATAATCAAGAATGATTGATGCGCAAGAGAATGAATGCACTATGCAATACTTAGCATGGTGGCTATCTTGTGACAGATGTGCTAGTTTCAACAGGTTTTCAGGAAATCAGAAGATTCCCGGATAAGGAGATGGGCATGTGTCAAAAGTCTATATGTCAGTAACAAGATTTGTGGTGCAGACACTCTACTCTCTGCTAAGCCCTTTTGCAGTAAATGCAGTGGAAAATTATTCTACTGAAACAATTACAAATGAAGAACTAATGGCTCAACTGAGAGACATTTTTTATGGTACCTTAATCAACACTAACAATTACCAGTACAAAGTAAATTCATAGTGATAAGAAACATTGCCATCCAACAAACTTGTGGTTGGTGAGACTTGATGGTATAAGCCAGGCACAATACTGTGCATCTACCAAAAAGACTTACTATCTGCAGGTTTGTAGTCTGTACAAAGGACTTTGAGGAAATCAGTCGCCTCCTTGGGTACTTCGGTCATCAGGGTTTTACCACACTTCTTCATGTTGTCCATGGCCTGTTGGAAAGAAAGAATTGTATCGATAAGCCAAATGGTGGTTCATGGAAAAAGACATCATACCCAAAGAAGAAAACACATAGATATGGAAGGATGACAGATACTTCAATATAGGATTATTGAAAAGTTAATACTAAAATAGAGGAGATGAATAAAAAAAGACATAGAAAGATAAATACCTATGTACATACATACATAAATATGAAGACAGACAGACAGACAGATAGATAGATAGATAGATAGATAGATAGATGGATAGATAAATAGATAGATAGATAAATAGATGGATAGACAGATAGGTCAATCGATATATAGGCAGATAGATGGATACGTAGCAAAGCAAATAGGTGGATGGACAGACAGATAGATTGATGATAGATAGATAGATAGATAGATAGATAGATAAATAGACAGATTAATGGTAGATGGATTAATGGACACATGGATGTATAGATGATAGATTCATGATAGATAGATGAATTAAAGATGGATTGATAGACAAGATTCAATAAATGATCATGCAAAGTTCTGCACTTTCCTGATTTTACTTGCACTATGTGTATGCAGAAATACAAGGAAAAGTAACGCCAAAAAATTAAAGATACGCCAAAAAAATTAAAGATACATTTGTTCATGAGATGGGACACCCTACCTCATGGAAGTCTAGAGTGGCGATGTAGCTGAGTGCCTTCTGATAGTCCTTGATGTCTTCAAGCTGTACCTTGAGGTACCAGTCATGCTGCCTGTGCTTCTCGGCAAGGAAGAGGGCGTGCCTGAAGTAACCTGCTTGGCGACACACCTTCAAGGAGCAGAGAGACAAAAGGTGGCGAAAAATGTAATGGCAATAACAGGTCTATATTCCTGTTGTTTGACATTGATGGCTTAATCAAAGTTGCTGCTCTTGCAAAATAATAATAATGATGATGATGGTGATGATGGTGATGATGGTGATGATGATGATGATGATGATGATGACGAAAAATAATTAATGATGATATAACCATGACCAAATAGTGCATTGCACTTTACAAATACTCTTTGCATTGGCATAACATACTAGGGAAGGAGAAGTACCAGTGAAGTAAAGAAAAGTGTTTGGCATGGTGATGGCACAAGTTCTTGGCATCAGGATTTTGTCACCCCTTACTGAAAACTACCCACAAAGGAATATCAGCCCATCTACTCCTCTTGTAGAGATAATAGCGAGCTTTAGATCTACAAAGTGAATGCCAAGACTGCGCTAATAAGGCAAAAAATGCTGTTCTGCCATGCACAAGACAGCTGTTTCTATTGTCCAACCCTTGAGGCTGTGTTGTGTTAGCATTCATGTTGCAGATCTACAGTTCGCTAAGAATGAGATGTTTAAACCTTAAAGGGATAGTACAGTATTGGTGGAGATGAGAATTGGGCTTTTAACTTTTTGCAAGATACCAAGAAAACACTTATTATATAGTACAGAGCATACCAGTTTAAGAGGAATTCAAAGTTTATTTGATGAAAAATCGGGTTTGGAATAACTGAAACATCCAAAAACAAAGTAAAACAAAGCGATCGTAATAAAGTGTGGGTCCCACACTTTATTAGAATCGCTCTTTCTTGGATATCTCAGCCATTCCAAAACCAATTGTCATCAAGTAAACGTTGAATTCCTCATAGAATTACATGCTCTTTCATATCTTATAAGAGGTTTCTCATTATCTCACCAAAAAATGTTAGAAACCTGAAATTATGTCTCAACCAGAACTGTACGATCCCTTTAACCCGTTGAGGACGAGTCCGGAGTATACTCGCGCAAGTGTCTGTGGGAAATGCGTGTTGTAGCAAAATCAGACCGTCCTCAACGGGTTAACAAAAAAGAAACAAAACAAGAACAAATACAAAGACTAATGTATTTAGTAATCAAGGACAATCAACAGTTATTCTAATCAAACACTATTTCCCTTCACTATGACTACAGTCTTTTCACTTTCAATCAGTGAAATAATCTTGGCAGCAAAATGAAAAATACTAGATGTATCAAAAGTAAATAATTACATGTACTTTGACATCTAATCAATTTAACTTAATAAATCTTTGCTTCAATACAAATAACATAATTTAAACAGATTCTTGTGGTAGGAAAAGAAGTATTGGACTGATTATAGAATGAGGATATTTGTTTTGTTTTCTTTCAATACCTTTATGGCTGTCTCCACATCAAAGTCTACCGACTTGTCGTCCTTGGTCTGAGAGAGAGAGAGAGAGAGAGAGAGCACACAAGTTTGATTACAGTTAGGATTTGAAGGGGTCGGTGCAATATAGTGCTAACCCACACAATGGTCATTTTGAGATAATCGCTGTTGAATGTATGGAAAGTCCATACATTGTACATTAAAACATGAATGCATGCATTTTTTACCATCTTATTGGTTGAATTCAAATATGATATTTTCACAGAGGTTAGAGTGAAGGATAAGGATCATGAAAATGCATGTAACTCAATTTTGACAAAAGTGTGGGTTAGCACTATATTGCACCGACCCCTTCATTTCATCATGACATTACTCAGCTTATAATGCATTTCAAGAAAAGAACAAATCACAACAAAAGAATGGCTAACATCCAGAGGGCCAATATGGCATCAATCCTGAGAGAGGAATTTCTTGAAAGCAGGCATATCTGGCCCCATCATCACTAACAACCAGCTCATCTTGGGGAAGATCTGAACACACCGAGAGACATGTTAAACAAGTGATAGATCCTATTCAGGACCAACCACTACGAAAGAGATCCACATGGTAAATTACAAACCAATGAGGCTCCAATTTAATAAACATATTGTACTGCTGTAATGCCCATTCTGTCCTTAACTCATTGAAGACTAGTCTCATTAGTATACTCAAGCATGTGTCTACAGGAAACGTGTGTTTTAAAAAAAAGAATTAGCTTACCTCAACAAGTGGTAATATTATGTACATTAACCTCGTCAAAGTTAATTTGGGTCTGTTTATACATTCCCTCCTTATACTTGCTTGGCTCCTTGCATGGATGACACTTGACCCATCCCTGTTTTTTTTTTTTTTTTTTTTCTGTTGTTGCCAGCGCGTGTTATGTTAAATGTCTGTAGTCCATGTAAGTGTGTGCTTACCCTCTGGCCCGAATTCACAAAGGCGGTACAATTGAAACCATGGTTTAAACCATGGTTAAACCATGGACAAAGACCATAGTTTTGTTTTGGGCGCCAAGTGTCGCATGGCCTATTTTGTTACAAAATCAGTCATTTCGTCAACGAAATGTTCATTTTGTTATGAAATTTTAACATTACATTGACGAAATGATCATTTCTGATAACGAAATGGTCATTTCATCAATGAAATGACTGATTTCGTAATGAAATACGCCATGCGGCACTTGGCGCCTCATACAAAACTACGGTCTTTGTCCATGGTTTAAACCATAGTTTCAATTGTACCACCTTCATGAATTCGGGCCTCTATGTTTGTAATTTTGCCTCTGACAAAGACTAATTCTTCTGCGATCAAAAGCTCAGTCCCTTTGGACTGCATATCATTATATCATCCTAGGTTCTACCCCCCCCCCCCCCCCAATCCCCACTGCACATAATCTCTCATTTTCACCCCTCCTTACTGGTTCCCCCTGCCACACCCCATCTCTCTCTTTAACCCCTCCTTGCTGGTCCCCTACCACACCCCATCTCTCTCTTTTCACCCCTCCTTGCTGGTCCTCTACCACACCCCATCTCTCTCTTTAACCCCTCCTTGCTGGTCCCCTACCACACCCCATCTCTCTCTTTTCACCCCTCCTTGCTGGTCCTCTACCACACCCCATCTCTCTCTTCAACCCCTCCTTGCTGGTCCCCTACCACACTCCATCTCTCTCTTTTCACCCCTCCTTGCTGGTCCTCTACCACACCCCATTTCTCTCTTTAACCCCTCCTTGCTGGTCCCCTACCACACCCCATCTCTCTCTTTTCACCCCTCCTTGCTGGTCCTCTACCACACCCCATCTCTCTCTTTAACCCCTCCTTGCTGGTCCTCCTTCTACACCCTACCATGATAAACTCATCCAATTTGTTGGTGTCCTTCAGCTTGGTGTAGCAGTTGAGGAGCAACGTGGTGTGGTCCTCATTGGCAATGGCTTGTTTGTGGAGCTCCTGTAAGTAGGCTGTCAGGTTATGGATCCTCTGTGCATCCAGGAACTTTTCAAAGTATCAAAGAAAGAAAGGTTCATATTATAGTATAAACAAAAATGCCTTAAAAAAAAAATGAACAAAAAAAACCACAATATTAATATATATACTGTAAAACATGATATATTCGCGGCATGAAATTTTCGCGAATTGGAGCTGACAGCCTTTTTCGTGGCATGAAATTTTCGCGAAGTGCCACTGGCGTTCAATGCATACAGTGTAAACAAGAACTTTCGCGTGCATTTTAATTTCGCGAATCTTGGCGCTCGCGAAATTCGCGAAATTAAAGTGCACGTGAAAATTCCTCGTTTTACAGTATTACATTTGTACATGTTTACCTCCAAACCATCGAGGATACCAACATTAATTTTAAGTACTTGGAGATCGTGGCAGTACTTCATCTCAAAAAGTCATCTTTTCCCCAAAAAATGATGCAGTTGCCATGATGGCATTCACTTGGCTTATTAGACAAACTCAAGAAACATATCTGGTACATAAACATCCAGTCGTCAAATTATTACAGTTTTGTAGTATTTCATGCATAAATGAAAGAGGGAATAACTATAAATTATTTCTATCTTTGCAAAGTTACCTTAGCATTTGTTCTAATAAACATATAATGTTCTATTTATTCATATTTGAGGTCATGTGCAACAAACCAGCAAAGGCACACAGACACAAATAAAACTTAGCACCTAGTTTTTTGATTATGCTGTTTTGATATTTGTTGCAGACATGCTCAAGAGGGAACAGTAGTTAAAGAGTAGCTGATAGAGTTAGATAAGGTAGTGGGCTGTTTCAATAGCTGAAAGCTTCAGTACAGTCACTACAAAGCCAGAACAATTGAATGCACCACTCCCATCAGTTGGCCGACAAATCCATTTCTCCTCTCACCTTCCTGATGACATAGGAAGGCTCCAACCGACCGATCGTCTTCTTATACTGGGCAATGGCTCCATCGTGGTCGCCCTTGCTGTACAGGTGGTCGCCGTACTGGGTGAAGATGTCGATCAGGCCATCGTAGTCATAGTGCTGACTCTTGGCAAGGCTACAACAGAAATTGGATGAGAGTTGAAGTGAAAGTTCACTCGAAGGTCAAGTTGACTTCAAAAGTGTACAATCATCTCAACAGAAAAGTTAAAGCTCTCTCAAAATTAGACATACAGAAGATAGTTATGATATTTTAAGTTTCACAAACCTTTGTAAGAGAGCAAATTTGGTCACAAACACATCACGCCCATTTGATATAGGATAATGGCATATCCTCACAAGTGTAGTTGCTGATCTGTCGTCAAAGTCTTCATATTTATTTGTTTTGCTCTGGTTTAATGAAATGAAAAAGAATTACATAAGTTTTCAACATCCATGGGGTTGTATTAACTGACAACTGACAAATATGACTTTTAAGGGAGATGAGGTGTACACCGTTGTAGGTGCTGATTATTTGCCAAAATGTGATTTCTATAACATTTTGATGTTGTTGTTGTTGCACAAAACCAGTGAGGAACCTGTGGGGTGACAATCAAGAGTTTATGCTCTTGAGGTAAAAATGATTAATTGATTTTGGGGTACTCTGAGTGACTTACTTGATGGCCATCACATAGAGGTTCTTCTTGAATAACATCTCCAGCTTGGTCTGTGTGTCTTTCTCTTGAAGCTGGTACAGCTGTTGACATCAAGAAAACCATGATCATAAATGTAGATGAGAGATAATTAGTGTGCGTAATGTATCAGCACGTCTCTTACACTTACCACACAGGCCTACTCTAGTCACAAACTATGCAATTGCTATTTCCGTTCCTTGCTGTAAAGGAAGATGCATTTTGATTGCATGAAATGAATGTAGCACAGTTGCAAACCCACTTAAAATCATTTCATGATGTGTCTGATGCATGTGCAGCACAAAATCTTCTGACAGGAAATTTTACCTGCAGATTTATGAACAATGAATCATCATACAATTTTTGCAAATCTGTGAGGTTATACCACAAATTCTCCACCTGAAGAAGTCATTGGTCAAAAAATGAAATGAAATAAGATAAGAATGACCTTAAATTAGGCAACCGAAAGGTGATAGAAAGCGTTCGTCGGATCATTCATTCAATTCGTGGCTGTCATGGGTATGGACACTCATAGAAGTTTGTACTGTACAATCTCTCCCTACCTTCCTGTCTCCACCAAGGACATAGAGGGAGCCCCACTCCTGGATTACGTCCATGACCTCAGGCACAGGAGCAGAATAGGCTGAATTGAGAAAACAGGAGAGAAGAAGATGCTTACAAGAGAAATGGTATCAGATTTGGGCAATTAAATAGTTTCTATCTGACTTATCACCTCTAACCACACAAAAAGTTTAGACAGAAGCAACTGTCAGAGACATTTCATATCTTTACTTTCCCAGGGATGCCAAGTTCAAAAAAATTTTATGAGTGAGATTTTCATGACTCGGCATCTCGGCATGCGAATGTGCGCGCGAGCGAGGGTGTGGGAGGGGTTTTTTCCCCCTGTGGCCTCCCACGGTAGGGAGCTTTTTCAATTTTTAGCTCTTAATGGTGCGATCAGGTGCATACTTAAGTGACTATTTTTTACTTATTTTGAAGGACAAAAGGGAAATATACCTCCAATTGCAACTATCACTTTAATATTTTGAGCTATGCTCATTATTATAGGCCAAAGTTGCAGACTTCGCCCGATGCGTGAGGAAAATGGGAGTCATGCGTGAGATTGTGAGATGGCCCCTAAATGCTTGAGTCTCACGCAGAATGCGTGAGACTTGGTAGCTCTGCTTTCCTGGATTACCGTCTGAAGGCACAAGAGCAGAATACACTATGTTTGGAAAACGGGGGGAAAAGACAATCACAAGCAAAATTGTATCAAATTTGG
This sequence comes from Diadema antillarum, assembly GCF_040938485.1. Taxonomy (NCBI): domain Eukaryota; kingdom Metazoa; phylum Echinodermata; class Echinoidea; order Diadematoida; family Diadematidae; genus Diadema; species Diadema antillarum. The sequence goes on from NW_027270949.1 coordinate 564,315, forward strand.
GCTTGAAAAATATTTTCTAGCTGATCTATCACCTCTAACCACACAAAATGTTTAGAAAGAAGCAACTGCCAGAGACAAACGTGTTTACTTTGGTGGATCACCAACTCAGCAGTAGAACAATAAACCTAAGATTTTACAATTTAAACAATGACATGTAGGAAGGGGCATAAGAATAAAATGCATGAAAAACAAGAATCATGGAGGGGTAAAATGACTAGTTTTGGCACATCCATGAAAGAACTACACATTATGTTTGCATTAGTGACCCCAGGATATAAGAGACATACTATCAACAGTGAAAAAAAAAATAATGTGGGTGAGCTAAGATGTAATTTATTGAACAGCAGAATACATTGACTCTGTCATGCGCACACACTCAGACACACACACAGACTAAATAGACAACATTGTAACGTAAAATCATCAGAATACTCTCACCTATAAACTTGTTTTGGATGTCATATACAGTCACGATGTCCATCATTCGAGCAACTCCTTCCCTGCAGAAATATGATGGAACATTTCAAAATTTTACACAAGAAATCAGCTTCCCAATGAAAATCTGCACAAGACATATAAGCTTACAACTTTGCATATCTTATACAATTAAAATGCTATATCAAAGTCTGCAAAGAATAAACTTGTGCAAGTTTCTGTTTTGTGTTTTAGAACTGCAGATTATTTTTGTTTTATCACACATGTATGCGCTTCTTGACAAGTACATCAACTCTTTTCACCCATTCCATACTGAATTCTGAAATGCCCATAGACTTACTGTAAAACACAATATTTTCACGGCTAGCAATTTTCAAACGCAACGTAAAATGGAGGTCCCGTGTGTGAGGGAGTTCATGCACAATTCATGCACGTAAAATATCCTGCATCATTCATTCAACGCAAAGAGCAGGGTGTTTAACCCTGTAAAGTGGTCCCGCCTCACATCCAACCTGACCCCGTGGAAGATCAGTTTAGCGTAGCTAAATATGGGCTATCCAGCCATCTTCTCAGATGGAAAATGAACAAACAAACAAACAAATATTGGAGTGAGGCACATCACTAAGTCTGAGTGGGCTTGCTAATTTTACAACTTGGTTATGTTACCTCTGGAGGAATTAATTCTGAAAGCTTGTGAAAAAGCTTGGTGAGCTGGGCCAAGTGTCTAAACACATAAAGAGTGAAGTCCTCACCCAGCAATTTGCCGTGGCATTGTCTTGCTGTCCTTGGTGACTACCACCAAGTAGCCCCGGAACCAGTGCAGGATGGCTTTACGCCCCTCGAAAGCCAGGCAGGGACCACGCCCATCTGTCTGGTAGAAATATACCGCCTGAAATGACGACAGGTAGAAATATGACAAGGCAAGGGGGAGAATAAACGATAACTGGTAAAGTAAAGAACAGGAGAAATGTGATGAAAGAGTTGGAACACAATGTCTCTACGACAATTGTGACCCGCTACAACAACAGGATCCTAAAGTCGCTGACGGCTGAGCCGAGAAAATCAAGTTTGAACTCACATCATCAAAATTGGTCAAAACAATCGGATTTATGTTTTTGGCATAATTTTGTAGTCTAATGTTTTGTCTATCATCTACCGAAATTTCGAAGCTAAATGATCAAAGGAAAGGCAAGAAATCAGCGTTTTTCTGGGCCATGATTTTCGGCCTTTCAACGTAACAAATACATGTCCGAAGATTTAGATTTACGCCTCAGCTAGACTCCACCCCTTGCAACGAGGGAGTGATCTTACTGGTCCGTGCGTGGCTTCCTGATTACTGATTGGTTATGCGTAGACCGCTGGTGCCAAGCTTGAATGAACATCACAGAGGTCGCTAGGAGCATTCCTTCTATTGTTAAGCGGTGAAAATTATCTCGCCTCCCCTTGATCATGATACCGTCAGAAGGATAATTTTGAAGGCATTTTTCTCGAAACTCTGATTTCCTCAACCACTTGACATGTGCTAATAAAATCATCGATATCTCCGCAACCGAGTACTTTTATGAGATGTGCTATTTATGAAATTAAAGTAGAAGAGTAAGGGAATAATGTCATGCCATTTTCAGAAAATTGTCCTCCCCCGACTTTCGGATCCTTTTGTGTTAGCGGGTCACAATTGGTCTCAAACCCACTGGTGTTGTAACTCAAATTCTTTCTCGAAGGCAATATTCCAGTGGAAATGTGTTTTTTGCCCATGCTGCTAGTGTAACACTCTATATGCGAACAAGGTAATTTCAACCTGAACATGTGAATTCATGATCACTAATCACATCTGATAAAATGAACATGATTTGTGATGATGCAAAAGTACCTGGATATGGACTAAAAGAGAATAAAATGCACTGTGGAAATATTATCATCTTTTACTGAAAATCTCTTCAGAAATAGCAATAATACTTTTTGAATAAGATCACACCTCATTCCAACTGCTGATAAACTTGAGTTACTGGAAAGTAGCATTCAATTGATAATACATCATGACTGAGAAAAAGCTTACAAACACCCCTTACAGAGCATCAATACATAATGGCAACCCCTACCTCATTCTGCGCACTGATAACCATGCTTGGTGGCATACGCCCATTGATAATCTGCATGGGTGTTCAGAAACTGACTGTAAGCAATTGAAGATCATGGTATCCCACTCTTGTTTTATGTCACAATGACCCTGCTGTGTAAATATTCCATCATCAAATCTACTCGGTTTTGTCTAATCTATGCCACGGTAAACTTTGTTTGTTTATTTGCTTGCTTGGATATTGTGCATTATAGTAATAAAACTGTGTGGCAACTTGGCTTCTAAATGTATGAGCAAGTAAAAGGGATAAGTCCAATAGTGCTCACATCACTCCTGCCGATAACGAACTGGTTGTCTTGAGTTGCATCGCTCATCACGGCGCAGCGGAGTGGGCAGCCATGATTATCTAGAGTGTCCTGTGCATTGAACCAAGAAAGATTTATTCAAGTTACATTCAGTCAATAATGTCATACAAATCGAAGCACAACACTGAAGAAAAAGAAATGACAGCAACAAGTCTGATATGCACATGTTTCTTTGAACATCATCAAATCAAAAGCAGTCAACATACAAATTTCAGTCAGTTTGTGATACAGGACGATGAAATATCTTTACATTAGAGTGAATCAGGATGCAATGTAACATATCAACATCTTTTAAACAAAGTGAACAGGCATTACACACACTGGTGTTGAAGAGGGGTTAGCTCAAAGACAGAAATATGCAATTATTTTACAGGTTTAACATGTAACATATGATACACAGACATTATATACATGTATGCATATACATTGTATTTCTCCCCTTTGGATTTTTACTTATATGCAGTTGTATATCGATCCACTTCTATATAGTATGTATTGTCTTTGTCTTTCACTTTGCGTTTGTTAGTTGATGCTCTCGCTTTCATGTTGTTGCCACATCTTTGTACATCAGGTAAAGAGCTTGCTGCTTGTTTAGTTCCCCCCCCCCCCCCCCCCCCCCCCCGTTCTCTTTTTGTTGTTTCTATTTCACTGCTTTCCTATTCTTTATCCTTCTGCTGTTCTTCATCTTGTTTGATGTTGCCTCCCTATTCATCTTTATCCTTCAAAGGTTGTCCCCTTTGATCCTTGGGATCATTACTGACCCTCCTAACCTGCTTTTGTCTGTCCACCCTCCTGCTCTAATCCCCCTCCCTTACTTGTTGGGCTCCTTGCCCATGACTTTCAATTCACCCCTTTTGTTTTCTTTGTTCTGTGTCCCCAGCCCTCCCATGACTGTTCTTGTTGTGTGTAGTCCTTACATGTGATTGCTTTCCCTGCCTGTTTATAATTTCGTCTCTAACAAAGATTCTGCTTGGATCGAAAGCTCAGGTCCCTTTAGACTCCACATAACATATTGCACAAATTAGGAATATATGGTGTTGGCATATGAATTGGGTGGAAATTAGTATATACTAGACACAAAATTCTACACATATTTTAAAAGTCACATTCTTTGATTTTATTTGGGGTAATTTGGCTGTAAGATCATAGCCTTATGGCAATGGCATCTATACGTCAAATATCTAGTGTTTAGCATTTGGTATGGTCTCAAATTTACTTCAGGTTTCTTGAAATATCAATGCTTTTGACTCTTCTTTGTACCCAACATTCACACGGCCACGTTCACACGCCTCACTCAGCCAACAGCTTGCCAACTGCACATATTTCACTCAAGTGCCCAACCGTGCCCACACTGATTGATGAATAGCAATATGCACTGCACATGGAATGAATCATAGCAATAGCTTATTCATATAAAGATTTCCATTGCCTCAAGCGCGCAATTTTCTCTTCAACTTTCCTGTACTCCATTTCTCGCATGAACGCTTCCTATGAAAACATACATGGCTTTGAAAACCAGAATGCTTTCCAAACTTCTTCAAGTGCTGAAGTTTCTGAATAATACAGCACTCTGTGGCACTAAGCACAGAAAGAGTTAATATAGGAAAGTAGGAGAAAGCTCACCACTCTGACGTCCTTTGACCCAATGTGACAGGAAACGACCGTTTCCTCCGTGGATATAAATAGAACATTACTCCGCTGGGAGTGTCTGAAGGCAAGACCGGTGACCTGAACTCGACCTTTGTACACAATCTTCGGGGATTTGCTGTGTCTGGAATAATTCAAGAAATCAGAGCAAATGACAAAATTAAACAAAACTTGACACATTACCATTGATCTAGTGTAAATTACTGATCTTCACACTTGAACTGTAGAGAAAAACATGTAACAATTCAAAACTTTTCACCAAAATCATCACATTTCACATTTGTATTGGTTGACCTCATTGTCCACGATGAAAATTCTTGGTACAATGCATAGTACAATTGGCTTTTACTCATTCCATACTGAATTCTGAAATACCCATAGATTTAATACACAGACCACCAGGTTCCCGTATGGAACAGGTTAATATTTGTGACTCTATCGTCTATTGCAGTGAAAGCTTACTTACCACAGCACAGCATTAATTTTCTTTGTTACTAAGAATCCCAAGATATTTGGTGGCTAGATTTCTCCTTCCCATACCTGTCTCTTGTAATGTCTCCTTTGAAGAGTGTCACGCTGCCATCCTGGAAGCCGATCGCCATCATGTTCAGGTTTTCGCTGACCGCGATGGCCGTCACGTTGGAGGCAACATTGCTTCCCGGCAGGGCTCTTGTGATGCGGGTGCACGATGGGTTGTTGGACTTGTCCCGCTTTGAATAAATGGCAATCAGAGATCCAATGTCACATCGGATTTACATATTCATGGCGCAAAGTAGTAAGTTACTGTCTATGTCATACACTTTGCAAGTATCATGATACACACATCACTACTTGTAAGACAATTTTATAAATACCTAGTAAAATTTGCAATTGAGAACAACACTTATGGAATGAGAAATATGAATCCCTTTTCAGAGGAGCAAAGTTTGAAATATTTTGGTATGTTGCTCATTTACCAAATATCAGTCAACTTATGAAATCAGGGAAGAAATAAACATGCGACCTATAAGGCATACATAGTATTTATTGAATTGTCTTGTATGAATCTGATCATGGAGTAACCATATTTGATAGCATTATCCAGCATTTCCCATTTCTTTTTAGAAATGTATTTTTTGTTTCAAGATATTCATGCTGAAAGACAAAATCAATCTCAGATAAATTTGGTACAAGGTTTCATGTAAAAAGTCTACTGACCAGTCATTAATTGATTGATTTTTTCCTTCACCTAAGCAGTTACATTTGCTGCATTAAAGACTGATCTGCATTTGCACACATACACTGTACCTTTATCATTATCAATAAAATCTCATACTTCTGTATTGTGTCCAACATTTCTGTATGGAATAATACTTCTTGCAATTGAGTTGTGACCCATGCCAGCTGGAGCAGTTCGGAATATTTCATACTTCTTAATTCTAACTAGTGATGAAATGTCCTTTTGCACTAGCATCTCTAGCTCAGGCAAATATTAGGGTGGAGGCTAGTCCGACCAGACGCCATGCAAAGCATGCGACACTTGTGCACATTGACAGAGCTGTGTAAAGTAAAGTGGAGGAAAAATTTACCAGCGAGAACAGGCCTGGAAAGTTATTCTGTTCAGACTACACAGCACCAAACAATGGGGTGTTTCCTTATCTTTTGATAATGACAAGTTAAAGGTGCATGGTCCCGGTGTTTTAGTCAAATGCGTCCCCGGGCGCACGGCGCAAGTTTCCTATAGAGACCTACGCTATCGACTCCTCTTTAGCGCTTACGCTTTGGCCCACTTCCCCGAGTCCGAAAAAGTCCGATCCACTGTAGTCAGTGGTCCGATCACAGTTTGGCTCATGATTCGGCTGAGGAGGATGACAGCTTTAGCAAACTTCTTTTGTGATGTCATAATAACAAGCACATATGCACGCACCCTGGCATTACTACAGACTGCGTGATGCGCAGAGAAGACAACGAAGGCAACGTTACTTAGCAACACCTAAGCACTTTACTCTTGATGACAGCTCAACTTCGGTAATCTTCGTATCAATGCTAACGGTGATCGGCAGTATCATCAACAGCGCCCTCTACACTACCAGGACTATGCCCCTTTAAGCAAGAATGATTTCATTGTATAACTCACCTTGTCAAGGTTCCATACTTTGATGACAGGATTTATACCAGGCTCATCTTGCTGCAATGAAGGCAGAACACGAGAAGCAACGAGAAAATACTGAAAAAATATTTCATCACCAGTTGGTACATATGGCTTAAAAGTAACCAACTATCAGTGAATGGGGATTGGGTAATCTTCCTAATCCCTAATCTACAACAATGATTGTCCAGTGAGAATATGGCACAACTGTTTCATCAGACATCTATGTGTCACAAATTCTACTGAATATCAGTTTTATCACTTATATACTGTATCTTACTTGTAGAATACAGGAGTGTATTATTAGCATACTACCCTGAAGAAAAGGATTATCAGAAAAACATCTAAAAAGAAATATTTCAAAAAAATCTAATTTCTAATAACATTTTATTGAATTACATGTGTTGATCATTGTACAAATATTGGTGAGTTTGACACTTGGATCTCTAGAAGTGAATGGACAAAGTGTAGCAACGCTAAACTAAATCTGTCTTTGAGACTATATAAGCCTATTAATTTTACCTTTTAAATAAGACTATTGGCATCTTAGTTTCACCTTAAAAGTGACTGTATACAGAACATATTAAGCAAGCCAAATTTTGTACTAATCAGGACATCCCAATATTTCAGAGAAATTAACAGTTATGGCGTACAGCAATGGACAAAGAAATGTATGTGTGCACATTGCATTCATGATGGGATCAGACTTAAAGGGATCGTATAGTTTTGGTTGAGACCTAATTTCAGGTTTCTAACATTTTTTGGTGAGATAATGAGAAACCTCTTATGAAATATGAAAGAGCATGTAATTCTAAGAGGAATTCAACATTTATTTGATGAAAATTGGTTTTGAAATGGCTGAGATATCCAAAAAGTGCAATTCTGATAAAGTGTGGGACCCACACTTTATTACGATCGCTTTGTTTTACTTTGTTTTTGGATGTTTCAGTCATTCCAAACCCGAATTTCATCAAACAAACTTTGAATTCTTCTTAAAATAGTATGCTCTGTACTATATATCATAAGTGATTTCTTGGTATCTCGCAAAAAGTTAAAAGCCCAATTCTTATCTCTACCAATACTGTACTATCCCTTTAATATTTTTGTGTGTTATCGAATTGGCAAATAACACTAGATGCAAAAAATTCTCAAAAGTAAAAACCTAGCAAAATAGAGCACACACAGTACTGTATAATGACCCGCATTAGTTTACACTAGTAGTGTTACCCCAATTGTGAAGATGATGTTGTGCTGTTTGAGCTGGAAGATGTGCGTCACTCTCAGCTCAAACGCTTTGAATCCGTCCAGCTCAAGGTTGCGGTCCAGGAAGAGGAGGTTGCCCTCGGAGTCGCCAAGGGTCATTTGGCCACGCCCACTGGCACATGCTGTGATGTCAATGTCCTGGGGTGATGAGCCCAGAGAGCGAGGGAAAAGATTGGGAATTTGCAAACTACGAAGCAGGATTTCTCTTTCTTGGCTTGGAAAGAGTGTCTTTTTGAATCTTTTACTATCTGTGCACAATTTCTTAACATAGATCTCAAGAAAGTCTTAACCTATTGAAGATGGATTGATTTTCCTGAAACACACATTTCTCATTTACCCCAGCCCGAGAATACTCAGGACTGGTCTTCAACGGGTTAAAATCCTCAATCTGCATGTAGAGGATTACGATGATAGTGTTTATTGAAAATACAGACCATTGGCATTTACACATCATGGGAAACTTGCACAATTTTTATCACATTATAACAGCAAAGATACAATTTTGTATTATTCCATCAGTTTTCAGACAGCTAATTACATACCAAAATACAATGTATGTTTTACCCTCATCTACAAAATCATTAGGTATCACAGACAATTCTTCGAAATATGTCCAGTGCAAACATGCAGAAGTAACCACTTTTAACTCAAGTGATTATATCAAAACAAAACATATACATACCACATATAACAGTAAACTACTGTATTCGAATCATGGGCATCTCATTTTAAATAGTCATATTTCAGGTGATTATTATACATCTTATATGCACAGAATTGAAACCTGAAATGAAAAAAGTGTCTAGAAAATTAAGGACAAATAAATTTAGGTAAATACTGCAAGGTACAACTATAGGAGTATTTTCTACTGAAACATCAAAACAAGAAATGACCAGCAGCATGAATTAGAAGTATGATACAGTAATGGCAACACTGTACAAGGATACATTCACTATACATGACACTGCAGCAAACTAAGTCATACGTTGTACAAAAAATGGATGCCACATGCATTGCGTCATTTACTATTAAAAACAATTTGGGTGTTGAGGCTGACTTACCTTTAATTTTGAGAATATTTCTGTGCTTTCTGGGTATTTGACCACCTCCTTCTCAAAGAAGTTGAATCTCCTCCACTAATGATTAATCAAAGAAGAAGATTAGCTATAATGCAGAATATGATGGTGAAACAAAAAAGATGAGTAAATTTAATAAAAAGTAGGACCGTAAAGCAAAAGTGCCATGTATAAGGTTAGACCTCCCGTGCCAAAATCAAACCACAGGCAAACGCATACGGGTAGGTTTTACATGTAGCACTAGCTGGCAGTCAAATTTTGGACGCCATTATGGTCGAATCATGGGCAGCTTGCTTTACTTCACATTAAATGAAGTCCAGGAAATAAACTTGTTAAAATTAACATCAAAGGAAGATGAAGCATAGTATTGTAATTGTTAATTGGAATTTTTTATCGTTAGATGTAAGTCTTTTTATTTAGGGCCTAAATTTGTTGTTTGTTGATCTGTCGATGCACACCTACATGTACGGTTGTAGCTAGTTTTATAATCTCAACAAGTATTTTACTACACAGAAAGATCCGTCTGTCCGGAGGACTCTTTTATATTTTGCCATTAACGCTGTCCTTCGTAGACAGACAGAAGGTACCGGTGCCCATTGCTGTGTGGATATTCTTAACCACTGTCTCTATGGAAAATTGGGTGAGGTACCTCACCCTTCTCGATTGCGTCTAGGTCGGCAAATTTAAGCTTGTATAGTGAAATCAACTATTCAAGAATACACTTCACTCACTAGATTAATAAATAATCCAACATTTCGGTAGAATTTTCAACGTAAAACACACATCAACCAGCCCGTTGCGTCGTCACGTTCAAACTGCAGAAACATACAGTATGAATCTATTAGCCAATCACATGCGAGGTAGTTTCTACGTGTTTTTTTAACTATTTTTTACCTCGCATGTGATTGGTTTACAGATTCAAAATGGCGACTTACGGCTAGCGAACGGCGATGTTGCGATATGGATAAAATTTCTGCATTATAACCGAGTTACTGTGAGTATTTCGATTGCACAATGTAAGAAATTAACCCCAAATATTGCTGCATAATGTGTCATGTCATGTCAAACTTGTTTGAATGTAAAAAAGTTGTCTGAAATTTGGTTTATCGTAACGTTTGATCTGTGCACAATGCTCCATACAGGAGCCGGGATCATTGACTTAGGTCTGTATACGGAGGGGATCCGTGAAGCCAGACGCAGTCTCCACGGAACATTCCCCGACGGACAGATACAGACCGATCTTTCGGTCAAGTATTTTACAAGTTAATGATCAACTTCAACAACGTAGGTTTCACTCCCGATATGCTACGCCAGCAAGGAGGCCTGGCTAGTATCAGTCCGGCTCATGAGGACCGCTCCCGCATACGAGGACTGCCCCGCCTCATGAGGCCCCCTATTCACTTCTTATTCATCTCACATCTGACGTATAAATTGTCGTAACTTTGCACGGTGATTTTTTGTTACACACACATGTCCACTATCCATGATGAAAAGAAGAAAAAATCCTGTCTGTTTTTTTTTTTTCAAAAATCGAGTTTTAATCAACCGATGCAGAGCGCCCATCAAAACACGGGCGCCAGCATGTTCGCACAATGCAAGACTGCCGCACCTAGCGGCCTGATCCGACTGATCCGACTAGAGTAACTGCGTCAGTAAGCGGCCGTGCAGCCGTTCGCGGCAGGTACAACATACACGGTAATATACCGCTAAAAACAGCAGTGCACTGTTACATGCACACTACACATATACTAACACACTAGCAATCAACAAAAACCAACCGATAAAATGGGCACGATCTATGACGAAAGTGAAATTTTCTCACCTAAATGACAACATATCGCATCCAAAATAAGAGTTTCGGTACTTCTTAACATAACAATTAAGAAATAATGGTCCAAGAAACTTGATTTTTTGTCGTTTTCCCGATGCTCATGGATTTTGAAAACATATCCTCACATAAAATAGAACTTTCGCGAGCCGATGTGGGCCACCATTTTTGTTCGGAAAGTGGATGTTACCATCGAAAAAATTCAGAAAAACACAAGAAAGATATCAACAACACCGCCAGAATTGCGATCTTGTTTGCGGCCAATGCATGTGCGCCCGCTATTTTCACGTCCTTTCGTGATGGGAATTGGCGCTTACGCAATGTTCGCGAGACATGTGAAGGCGTTCAGCTAAAGATCGCGGAGCACGCGCTTATTGCATAGGGATTGTACATCGTGCCGCAAGCAGAAATACTATGTCGCATATCGCCCTTATCGGCGAAAATTGTGCCGGGTTTTGCCCTGGTAAATCATGAAAACTGCGTTGGTCAATGGTAAATTTCTTTTATGAAAACAATTGCGTTAATGAATAATCTTGTCTATGATATATGAAATGGTTGAAAATAATTTGCCTGATTTGTTTACAACAATACAAGTTGGAAAAACCCTTAACAATGCTTAAACTGCCGCAAACGGGATATTTTACTCTAGTCAATTTATACGTCAGATGTGAGATGAATAAGAAGTGAATAGGGGGCCTCATGAGGCGTTCCCCCCCCCCCCCCCCCCCCCCCCCGGGCCTCATGAGGCGTGGGGGCGGTCCTCATGAGGCGGGGCAGTCCTCGTACGCGGGAGCGCGAGCGGTCCTCATGAGCGGGTTTCCCGGACTGGTATAGGGTACAACTACATAGTCAGTAAATAGTAGATATTTGGATAGACCCCTCCCTGGCCCTGAGTCCAGGATTGCCAAATATCACAGGATGTTATTGATACTGTTAGACATCAACTCATCCAGCCAGATCCAGTGGCAGTGGTGATTAGAATTAGGCTCCATTTTGTTCACACTTACTCGATAATGAACGCTCGGGACTGAGCAATGTTCACCAGCAACCAACGAGCTATTTTTCTTGTTATTTTAAAATATGACAATATCGGGGGAAATACACCATTAAGAGTTTTGATCAATCTACTCAAGTTTTGTAAATAAGAGTGAACTGCAAACTAACCTGCAAAAAAGTCATAATGGTGTTCCTCTGGCCTCTTTCGTCGTGGTATTTGCAGCCCTGTCACTCCCACCAGACAGAATAATGGAAAACGTAAGTTAACCTTTGACCTTGCTATCGGCTTCGCTGCTTCGCCGTTGCGTTGCCAGTAACGCTAACCGGATAGAAAACTCCACGTCTGCTCGTTGAATACCAACTGTTTGAAGAAGAAATCAACAAAACATTCTTCCAAAATGACGTCCATATCGAGTATGGCCAGGTTTAAAAGTTCCCCAACACGTTCTGCGAGAGGTAAGCTATCAAGTATTTGTCAGTTAATGTTAATTTGTATGAGAGGTTGCTTACTCATCGAGCAATTTCAAATTAGAACAGACACAGTCAACAGTCCCATCTGCAGCTGCGGATGTTTGTGTTTTGTAAAATGTATTTCATTGTAAAAATCGCTTTACAAGAAGACCATCGTGTAAGTTCATAACTGTTAGTTATACTGTAACTCACAAGCGCCTAAAGTTTACTGTGTTTGATTGATTTGACATCATGGGATCTCATATTATGAATTTTGAAATGTATTGGTCTAAACATAAACCATTATCAATTTGACTCTTCGTTTTACTTTGAGTGTTTTTTGTTTAGGCCTAGCAAGCGAACAGATTCTGGTAACAAACTAGGTAGGTTAGGGCCTACTTTTATTTGTTTTATTTGATTTTGAATTTGTGTTAATCTTTTGCCCTTTAGATCCTCTAGACTAGTAAATGTCACATTAATCACAATTCATTGATAGGGCATAACCAGGACGTCGACAGGATGTCATGTCAAAACAAAAGCCGCTTGAATAGAAAAGGTGCCTAATTTTGTCCCACACACGAACGCAAAAATGATGGGAATAGACTCTAGTCAATAAAATGTTACAAATCTCTTCGCTTCATTTCAGGTCCGAGTTTCTCTGGAACAGCAACAGGAGGCTCTACCCTGCGAAGGAGTGGCAGCTTGGGAAGCCTCACCAAACGCTCAGCAAACATTGCCGCCAACTTTGGCTCAAGTACAAAGTAAAAATCACTCCATGGCATTTCATGAATTACTACGCTCTAGATCTAGATTTCATAAACGGGTGTAAACATTAGAAAATGTCTTGCCAAAGAAAGATTCTAAACTAGTATATAAGAGAGTTTATGTACCTAGTCAATGAAAAAAGAACCCATGGAAACTATCCAGATGAACCAAAATCCCAAAATTGTAGTAGAGGTCTACTAGACCTCTAGGACCTACTATACAATTTGTACGTATCACTTCGTTCAAAATCATAGTTTTGATGAAATGCAGATTATACATCTAATTATATATTGTCTGAAATTTTAAAAGTAGTCTTGCATTCGGATTTTGATCTTGAGATGATGACATTGAACACTTTGGCAAATGTTGATATCGCTACCAGGTATTTGTATCCATGGAAGTTTATGAAGATGCAAACTTGAAAATTTTGCAAAAGTTCATATATTAAATCAGTATTGTTTTTGCTGCTGCTTGTCTGTTTCAAATATGAAAAGAATTGATTGATATTCACTGAATTGTAGCAAATGATTTCCCCTCTTTCTCTCTCTGATTTCAAGGAAATCCACAAAGGCTGCAGACTATGACAACTTGGAGGCAGAGTACATCAAAAACCTTCAGCAACAAATCTACTTCCTGGAGCTGGAAGCCAATTTCCTATATCCTTTCTTTTTCATTTGTATTCTTTTAATGAAAGTTTTCTCATGTAATCTGTTATACAGGTATTACAAAGATGTATTCTCTCGACTGACTCAAGTTTTGTACTTGCTCACCATTTCTGTAGCATTTTACTTGTTTATTTCCTGGGGGATTGACAGGTTTACGCTTCTGCCATATTATATCAAGTGCTATTTCCATAAATGTGCTGTAGACAAAATAGTTGTCAGATTTTGTTGTTGTTGTTTTTTGACAATTTTTTTTACTTGTTTGTCAGAAATGTGGGTATACACTTCCATGATCATCTGACTTGTTACCTTTACCAGCTTTCTCACATATGGAGCACAGAATATCTTTATTACAGTGCAGACTTAGGCTCTAACTCAGGTTAATATTTGGTACCATGGCAACAAGTAGCAGTTTTCTTAAAAGCTGATTGGCTTGTTCCCTGATTGTTGGCCTTGTTGGAATCTGTAATGTAATAGGGACTCCCAGAATAATAATTGTGATGTCCATCTACACTTGTATAAGTCCTAGTTGTAAGCGGTCATATCCCATGGTACACCTGCATGTTGTCGGGGAAGTCATTACTCCTTGACTGTATTTTGCACTCGAGACCAGGCCAAGAAAGCTACGGAGCTGCAGCCTCGGATGACACAGGAAGCCAGTAAGATGCTACATAGACTTAAAGTGAGTAGCAAAGTGATAGCAATATCAATTTTTTAAGCAACTGTAACTGATGCTCTCTCTCTTTACATACTTAGTGCTGGAATAGATGTATACCGTTATGCGCCTGTCATACCAAAACATCTCCATTTTGTCCCAAGTTTTTCTTCCAGCCACTACTGTTGTTTCGCTGGTCAGATTTCTGAAAAGAGCAGAGAACTTGCAGTGATCAGGGTTGTCTCAATAAGCTATAAAGATAGAAAGGCGCAATTGCTCTCTTCTTTTCATCGTGAGGTCATTTCATGGGTGGTGCTGGATTTCCACTGTATTCGGAATGCTTTTAAGCTTTACTCATGTACAATGTCTTGGTACAATGGAGTTGGATGTTAATAAAGTTTGAGGGATTTTTGTTTTTTATGATGTGTTATGCCGTGGAAAGGTTTGTTAATTCTTGATGGCTCAATTGTAGATATTGATGATAAGAATGTAGCTCAAAGAAAGATTCTAATTTGTGATTATTCTTAAAGAGACACAAACTTCATGCTATTTTAGAGGGATTATAAAGTTTAAGTTGATATCTAACTTTTCTTTTCTAACATTTTTTGGTGAGATAATGAAAACTTGAAAAAATGAAAACTGTAATTCCAAGAAGAATTAGATGTTTATTTGATGAAACTTGGATTTGAAATGGCTGAGATATATAAAACATGGCAATCAAAATGAAAGGTGGGACCCACCTTTAATCACGATCGCTTTGTTTTACTTTGTTTTTGGATGTCTCGGCCATTCCAATCCCGATTTTCATCAAATAAACTTTGAATTCCTCTTAGAATGGCATGCTCTGTACTATTTCATAAGTGGTTTCTTGGTATCTTGCAAAAGGTTAAAAGCCAATCCTCATCTCCACCAATACTGTACTATCCCTTTAAAGTATGTCTGTATATTACATGATAAAAGTAAAATGTGATAGCTAATGTTGAATCTTCTTTCATACTCTGCCGTTTTCTTGGCCAATAATCAGGAGCTTCAGACTGATGTAGACAGTCTGCACCTGGAGGTAAGGAGGAAAGAGTCCAACCTGGATCTCGTCAGCACAGAGAAGGACAGACTTGATGGGAGGCTAAAACTTCTAGAAGGTAGGTTTACTTCAGTGACAAGATAATGACATTCAAAGCTAATTACATTAATCTGTAGGGTTTCTGTCATTTTAAAACACAGATGATTTGAGTTTGTCCTCATACTTTTAGAATTTGTCAGATATGAGAAAAACAAGTCGAAAACTCGTATTTCAAAATATGAAATTCTCTAATGTTGTAATCTGTGAATGAAATTTGTG